>NW_025961134.1:0-28371 GCF_023159225.1 Perognathus longimembris pacificus | reverse complement strand
TTTTTTTGTCAGGAAAGAAGGAAAGAAAATGAGACACTGAAGACAAGAATTCATAAAAATCTACTCAACTGTTTTCCACAAATATATTCTGTGATTTTCCTATCTCTTTCTGAGAAGGATGAACGTTCTTGATCATCCCAATTAGACAGGTGTTTTATAATGTTCACAGGCATTTTTATAACTGTGTGTGTCCCAAGTAAAAAGTAAATACACCCTCATTTCAGAGCGTAAGCTCAGCACAGAGCATTTGAAGTGAAGCTTTCTTAGAGGAGAACTATCCTAATTGCAATCCAACTCCTAACACTACAGGAGCTCGGCGTTCTTCTGCACTCTACCCCAACCCATAGGGTAGTTCAACTGAAAGCTAAATGTGCGTGTTCTACTGAAGACTGACATGAAGGGGTCAAAAAATGATTCACAGCAGGGCAAGGGATGGCCACAGGGCGATTCTCTCCCTTCCTCCGTGGTCAACTTCCAGGAGAGGGGCAAAGCCCTTTTTGCTTTCTTTATGCCTCTCAGGACCACAGCTCCTCAGCTAATGGTAGCCAGTTGTTCCAGCAGCAAAATAACTAAAAGAAGAAAATGAGATCCAACAGGGAGCTAGGATCTGTTGTATCCCTGGCAGGGTACTGAGCATACAGCCTAACACTGCTGATAGAAAAGTCACTTTAACTCCGCATGTATATAAAGTATGTGTGTGCATGTGATACATGCAGCAAAGAAATCTAATGGCCCTGTCTCCCTCAGGATAGGGGACCATAACGGATATGAACTGACTTTAACTTCCACTTGAGTCTACTTCACTTATTCATTCTCTATTACAATGATCGGGACTAAACATTTCATATGTGCGATCACTTAAACACAGAGAAATTAGGAATTAATTAGAATAGAAAATATTTTAAAACATCCACCAATGATTCTGTTCTATAGAGATGTATCTCGGTCAAGCATAAGCAAGAAGGGATGGAGGCTTGGCAAAACAGCAGAGCGCCCGCCTAGCCAGTGCAAGGTCCTGAGTTCAAACTCTAGTACTGCCAATTTGAAAAATAATACAAAAATAGCATGAGAAAGAGTAATAAAAATCAAAAGTGAAAAACTCTTTGTATAATTATTTATGTGCTGAAATGTCCATGGAGAATAAGTTTAAGAAAAACCTCATCTACTGCACGGCTAAATAGCCACAGCCTGAAGCTGGCATAAAAGGTAGAGCCTCAGACTGATTTGTTGGAATTTGCAATTGAGCACAGATCTCTTGCAAGACTTTTGGCCCTCATAATAAAAGAAAGATCACGACAAATACATTGAACATTTAAATAAATGAACAAAAATCTAATAGTTCATCTAAAAATCAATAGCCACAAAACATCATGAATTAATTCAGGGTTTTTTTTTTTTTAGCATTCAGCAGCAGAGTATATAATAGGAACTTTACTTTAATACCTTGGACATTTACAAATCAAATAACCAATGTAGCAGGATAATTACAACAGTTAGGATAACAATACATGTATAAAGGCTGGGGACATATACACCTTGAAGTATGAATTTAGGGCTGGGAGTATATTTCAGGTGTACAGTCCATGGATTCAATCCAGCCCTGGAAAAGCAAGAACGAAAGGAATCAAGAACGACAAATAGGGCTGGGGATATAGCCTAGTGGCAAGAGTGCCTGCCTCGGATACACGAGGCCCTAGGTTCGATTCCCCAGCACCACATATACAGAAAACGGCCAGAAGCGGCGCTGTGGCTCAAGTGGCAGATTGCTAGCCTTGAGCGGGAAGAAGACAGGGACAGTGCTCAGGCCCTGAGTCCAAGGCCCAGGACTGGCCAAAAAAAAAAAAAAAGAACAACAAATAGCTTGGATTTTATACTGTAAAGTTGTATATCGTCCACAAAGCCTAGGTAGAATTTGATGCATTTATCAAGTCATATACTTAACAAATGTTTATGAATCCCAGTAATTTCCCTTCTATTTCATTTCTCTTTATTTTAAAAATATTTTATTATCTTTAAGTCGTTGTACAGAGTTGTCATTCGACAAAGCACTTTATGAATTCCATGTGTCTTGATCAATGTCAGCCTTCTCAACATTCTCACTCATCCCTCCCCACCCACTTTTCCACTCACTTTAATTTTGTAGCATATACATTGAAGTTTTGACTGCATTTACATGCGTTGTTTTAGAAATTATTTGACATTTTAAAGGTTTCTATGAGAATAATCATATCAAAATATACATTTTTAGGCTTGAACTTAAAATTCTCACATTAAAACATACAGCAAAAGAAAGAGCAGAGCAAATTGAACAGCTGAAGAAAGTTTGTGCAAACGAAAATTTGGTAAGTCTTTCCATATTAATTGCTCCTATACTGAAAGGGAAGTTTTCTCACTCCAGTATTAGCATATAGAAATCTTTTACACTGTAAAATTTCACTGATAAAATAGTTATTGTGCTCATGCTGATACTAGTTGCTGGTCGGGTGGCAGCTCCTCTCTATGGAACAGTTTACTGAATTCATAAAGTTAATGACTCAACAATAAACAAACCAACCAACCAGGCACCGGTGGTTATGCCTATAATCCTACCTAGGCGGGAGGCTGAGATCTGAGGGTCACTGGTTGAACAAAAGCAGGGTAGGAAAGTCCATGAGACTCAGACCTCCTATGAACTCCCAAGAATGCCGCACGTGGGGCTGTGGCTCAAGTGACTGACCGCATCCAGGCTCTGAGTTCAGGCACACACACAATAACTAACCAGTTCTGACAGTCTAAAGCCCAGGCTTATATACAATACTTTAACCCATTGTTCTATAGAAGGCACTGTGGGTTTTTTTTTTTAATCTTTTGACTATTTTGAATAATGCCAAATAATGGTCTGCGTGTTGATTTATAATGTTGGGTTCCTGCGAATGGTAATACTTTAAAACTTATAATAAATTCAATGATTTTCCTTAGAATTCTGATTTTTTTCTTGTAGTTCAAGTGAATTTTAAGAGTAAATTATCTGTGATTTTCTTAACAAGAATAGCAAGTAAGCTATTCATTACGAAGGAATCTTTTGTCAAATAAATGATTTTCTCTTAGAATAAAATAAAATTGACCGTATTATTCTGTAGAAATTTAATGAGATCAAATGATTTGTGACAAACATGATGACCTTCAAGACTAATCATAATTTTTGTAACTCCTGACAATTTTACTTTGAATAATTATTCAGACCACAGTGTGGTCTATTATACATTAAACTTTATTGTAATAGAATTTGTGTCAAAGTGTGCGATGGTCTTATTAGACAATTCTCAATCTAAAAGTTGTTTTTTGTTTGTTTGTTTATCATAGGGCTTAAAGTCAGGCCCTGAGTACTGTCCCTGAACTTTTCCCTCAAGGCTAATGCTCTACCACTTTGAGCCACAGCACCATTTCTGGTTTTCTGGTAGTTAATTGGAGATAAGCGTCTCACAGACTTTCCTTCCCAGGCTGGCTTTGAACTGCGATCCTCAGATCTCAGCCTTCTGAGTAGCTAGGATAACAGGTTGTGAGCTCCCAGTGCCCAACTTGAAAACACTTTATTACCAAAGTATACTTTTTTTATTCACACAGAATAGTGGTCTTGTAGAAAAAATGGAAGTTGAGTCTTCAAAATATGGACATTTACATCAAGAAAATGAACTTCTCCGGCATGAGTTGCTGTCTATGACCAATGTCCAAAAGAAATGTGGCACACTTGAGAAGGATAAAAAGAAGTTAGAAGAAGAAATTGTAAAGCTCAAGAGTCACATGGCAAAGAATATGTTAGAGCTTAGTCAAATGGAACAATACAAGCAGATGATTGAAGATGGAACGAAACAGGAGTTAGAGGAGAAACTGACAGAAGTCAATCTGTTTTTGCAGGTTAATTTATAATATACTTAACATTTTTAGTCAATTTATGCTTTAGGTATGAGTGTTATAGGTACTTCATCTAGTCCCCTCATTTGTTTTGCAGATGTCTAAAAAGAATATCTTTCCACATAAATATTTCCGTTTCCACAATTATAATTATATTGATCTTGCATAATAATTTTTCCATTGAGCATTATTTTAGCACTAGTTGGCGTAAAATGAGCTACTTGGAGGAATATAAAAATGGTGATGTTGAAGCAATACAACATTTTGAATATTGCTCTTAAATGACATTGCTTAATTTTCAAAATTTAAATTGATTTTATACTTTATCAGATGACATGGGTAGTAACATCAGAAGGATTTAGATCTAGGGGTGTAGCTCACTGGTAGAATATATTCTTAAGACATATGAGTACTTCAGTTTGTTTTGAAACATATCTAAAGAAAAGAATAGTTTAAATATTTTGTAATTCAGGTTTAATGCAGTTTATAATAATAAGTACTTTAACTGTTGCATCTATTTTCAAATATTTGAAATCACTCAAACATTCATTTGAAAATAAAAAGAGAAATACAAGCCGGGTGCCAGTGGCTCACGCCTGTAATCCTAGCTACTCAAGAGGCTGAGATCTGAGGATCCCGGTTCAAAGCCAGCCCAGGCAAGAAAGTCCAGGAGACCATGAAACTCTTATCTCCAATTATCCACCAGAAAACCAGAAGTGGTTCAAGTAGGGCACTATCCTTCAGCTGAAGAGCTCAGGGACAGCACCCAGGCCCAGAGTTCAAGCCCCAAGACGAGAGAGAGAGAGAGAGAGAGAGAGAGAAATGCACAGTTGTTTGGGTTATAATTGTTTAAAATACATCTTTTTTGCTTTGTTGCAGAAACAAGCAGCATGTCAGGAGAAGATAGAACAGTTAAATGCCTCATCGAAAAAACACACAGAAGACAGAATTAATGAACTGGAAACTGAACTCTCTGAAATGAGATGTCAAGTAGATTCTAGTAAAATAGAAAGAGAACACTATAAGCAACTCTATCTAAAAGAAATAAAAATTAGAAAATCATTGTCAAATAAACTAAGCAAGTAAGTCAGAGTCAAATCATTCCACATAAACTAATTAATTTGTCTCTAACACATATTTTCAATGAAACAGTTTCAGGAGATTAATGGTACCTAATAGCTAACTAGAAAATATAGTTTTGTAACACAGTGTTAATAAATGAACATGCCTTTAATGTTTCATCTGACATAGTTGCATTCCCCCCCCTTTTTTTCTTTCTGCATAGCTTTTTTTTTCCCCACTCAGTGTTTTAAGATGCATTTAAGATGGTCTATTAACATGTCGCCTAAAGTATTTTGAAGCTCTTATTTCTTAAGACTACTATATTGTTATCAAATTTCTGGTCAGAATTCTCTAAAACAAAATTTGTAACAAGTTCAACTATCTTTTAGAAGAATGCAATTTAAATCCAAAAGTCAAATACTATTATTCTTCCTTTGGGCAATCTGTCAATTGGTAAATTAGCTTTCTTTCAGTATAGTCTTTGCTCTTACCACTAGAGGGCACCTGAGAACCAGTGGTTTTATTATACAATACATAAAAGATAGCTTGTGATGTAGGAAATGATTAACACAGGTATGAGAGTACAATTTGCATAAAGTAAGAAATAATTTCTCAGTGTGAGGAGATATAGAAGACAAAAATGGTTTCCATGTCTGATACTCTGGTAACTATGGTAATTGCCTAAGGAGATGCCTTTGTTGGTTTTAAACAATTCTACAATCTCATAGTCAATAGCTGTTGCTACTCTGAATTATTTGCTTAATGGTGCCCACATAATTTATTGGTTGGTACAGATGTTATGTTTTTTAATTTTCCCCTTAACAGGCTTACTAAAATATTTCTTGCTTATTTCAGTCTTGTGTTTAAAGTGTATCTAAATAAAGGGGCACAATGTGAGGTTTCAATATATTTATCCATAGAAAATGATTATTACAGTTAAGCAAGTTAACATATCTATTATCTCACAGGTAGCCTATAAATGTAAGTATTTCTAATTGCACCTAACATATTAGAAGAGATACATTCTGACAAATTTTAATTGTTAAGACACTGCTTAATGGGAGGTTTAATTTACTGTTAACAGCAATTTCTTAAAATATATAAGTCATTTAAGACTCCTATAGGAACAATGACATACCAGTTATTTTCCTTTTTCAATGTTTTCACAGAACTAATGAGAAGCTAGTAGAGGCCAAGACCAAACTCCTCCTAGAGAAACAGCACTACAGATTTTCCCAACCTAGCGCTGAACACACAGGACTTGTTCTAGAGTCCACTGTTGTTGGAAGTGCTAATAATGCATTTTTAATGCCAAGAACTTTTCCCAGACATTTCCCAGAAAACTTAACAGTTCCAGACCTCAAGTCCACAGCCTCCAGTGGAGATGGTGCAGCACCACAAGACCTGGTTTAGTTTCTGTTTCTCTAGGGTTTCAGATTTCTGATATCATTCTTGGTGAATTACTGAATCATCTAGTTGACTTATACATGTTAAAGAAAGGTCATAATAATAGGTTTTAATAAAATACAATTATTAAAACTTCATACAGCTTTCATTTCAAGAAATACTCATTTTTTAATTTGATTCAGCAACTGTAACCTAAATAATACACATTACTTCTTTAAAAGCTCTGAGCATAAGTACTTTTAACTGAAGAATCAGCTTAAGACACTCTGGTTTAACTTCTGAATGAATTTGGTTTGATTTGAATGCCACAGAACTTTGACATTTTCATGCACAATCCTATTTTCCACCCTGATCATAAACAAATGATTAATATCCAAGCATGCAACCTGAAATGGATGTTTGAAAATTAAAAGAATCTGAAATTGATATGTTTTATAAATTAAACTTGTAACAATAAAAGTATTTCTGTTTTAAATATTAAAAGTTTGTGACTTTCCGGGGCTGGGGATATGGCCTAGTGGCAAGTGCTTGCCTCGTATACATGAGGCCCTGGGTTCAATCCCCCAGCACCACATATATAGAAAATGGCCAGAAGTGGCGCTGTGGCTCAAGTGGCAGAGTGCTAGCCTTGAGCAAAAAAAAGAAGCCAGGGACAGTGCTCAGGCCCTAAGTCCAAGGCCCAGGACTGGCAAAAAAAAAAAAAAAAAAGTTTGTGACTTTCTAAAGTAAAAATACAGAGTTCATTGCTAATTTACTTATATAATCTTTATTTCAAGTTTCATAAAACATAGTTTATTGCTACCCTAATCACTATGTGATAAATTAGTTAAATAATATACTTGTACCAATTCTTTTTGTAATTTATGTGCATTAATTCTTAGCACTCCTCCAACTTTACATAGTGGCAGCCAACAGTTTTTAAAATAGTTAAATTAAGAAATCTTGCATTTAAAAAATGAACTTCACTTACAGCCATCTCTTGCTTGCCTTTGAGCGATGTATAACCAAACATGATAGATATATCATGCACACTTAAATAACAAACACTAAAAACCAGAATCAATTCTAATCTTCCTATCCAAAATGTTGTGTAAAATTATACGCCATCCTTATATTTCCTGAAGATTAATAAGAAGCTTCAAACACAACCGTGTGATTTTAATCATACAGCAAGAATTCATTTGTGGAGATTTTTAAATGGTCCTAATGATGACAAACCATACCGACTTTCGAATTAGTAAGAAAACTTGTTCAAAGATGTTTTACAAACTTTTGTATTTTATCCAAGTCAAAAGCTAGCAAATAGTTGACAAATATTTTAAAGCTGGTACAAAATATTTTAACAAATATGTTAGTTTGCACTGTGCATCATTGTTAAGAAAATATCTATTTCAACCTGTATATATTTCCTTATTGCTATATAAATTTTTAAATATTCTTTAAGAAATTTTAAAAATGGATTTAGATTCAACATATGACTTTATATATATATATATATGATGCACCATTTATTGCTTTCATGGAGTTGTTATGAACTTTTCTTTTTCTTTAGTGCTACTGAGGGTTAAATTCAAGTCCTTGCCAAAGCTTGGCAAGAACTTTTTCACCTGAGCCAGGCCCCTGTTCTTTTGCTTTTAGTTTCTTTTTTTTTTTCTTCAGATATTTACATGTGCTGACTGTCACATTTGGCTCTATGTTGTGGTCTTCCTGTGTACATTTCCCAAGTAGCTGGGATTACAAGCATGCAAGAATCACCATGTCTAGCTCCATGATCTTAATACAGACAAAAGTACGTGGCTCTCTATTAAATGAGGCTTCAAACTTATCCTCTGTCTTGTCGTTAGGTCCCAATAAAGTTATTGTTAGAAGCTGTTTTAGATGGAGCTGCAATCAAACAGCTTTAAAAAGGCCTCAAACTAAATGATTGTTTAATACACAATCCTAAGACCCTACCTAGCTGAGCTTTACATCGTTTTGTTAGCTCAGTTTTGTATTTTTCTGAAAAGTGAGGGAATCCTGGTTTGTTTCAGAGTCACTATAAAGGGCCACTCTATACAAGAAGAGAAAGAACACCCTCCTTTGCTAAACCTGATGCAAATATAAAATGTTTTCTTTAGTTCCTACTAGTAAAATTCAGATAATATATCATTTTACAAGGAAATGACAAACAAGTGTGTAAATCCGCACACATTGCAAAAGTAGATGTTGGAGAAAAATTTTTCCCTAAATTTGTATGATTCCCCCCTCCCACAAGAATTCTCACATTGCCTATTGTATATAATTCAAAAATTTTTAAATGAAGTGTCTTCTATATTTGCTAGGAATGTATTGCTCCTGGTAAAATAAATGTTAAAACAAGAGATAGTGACATATACTGTACAATAATGAGAGAAAATAACAGGTCTGGGGATGAATCATTGGTTGGAAGTTTCAATTAAATAATTTTAAGTGCTCCAAGGAAACAGTAAAGCTTCCTTTGTCTTGCAAACTATTTTCAACAATCAAGAATCTTCTTGGTGTCCACGCGTGCAGCATTTCCAGACTCTACTTCCTTTTATATGGAGATGTGTAGCATCTGTCCGGCTGATATTTCGTATTCAGATTGAATGAAGATGTGCTACGGAAGGAGAAATTGATAGGCTAGATGCTACACATCCACAAGGATCACTTTTGACTACAATGTGTCACCTCTCTTAGAGGAGCATGCGCACGTGAGCCAGAGCACATTTTGTTTATTAGCATTGCTTGGAAAAGATGATCTTCCACTGTAGACATTGAATCCCCCATTGCCTTGCTGGCAGGGGCTCGGTAGCAAGACTTGGGTAGCTCACCTACAGGCCAGAGCATTGCCTTGAGAAGCCAAGGGCGAAGAGGGAGGCCTGGGAGCAGAAGAGACAGGCCAGGAGGGCGTCGGCTGAGGGAATGGGTGCCAAGCGTGCTTGAGCTCCTGACCCTTCACCTGCCGACAGCCATCTTCCGTTCAAGGGAACAAGGTCTGCGGGACAGCTGCCACTTGACAGGCAGGCCCGGCCACGTGCACCTGTGCCTCTTGACTGGCGTGGAGATGGGATGAACTCACTTATAAAGCAGCCAGCGGTAAAATACTTCAGATACAGCCGGGAAAACTCATTCTGAAGACACTTCTGATGAGGCAAGGTATCTCAAAAGTGTAACCAACTCTTATAAGCCAACAAAAAGTGAAAAACTGGTAAGTAAAAGGGCAAGAGGAGTTGAAAAGACCATGAAAGGATTATCAGAGGGCAACAAGCACAGGAGAAGATAGTCCACACTACTAGCAGTGGAAGAAATACCGCTGATCAGAGCTGCGAAAATTAAACAACAGTTTATATTAGGGAAGAAAACGTGGCATTCGAATTCTCATGCGCTATTGAGGTAAATGGAAAGCACTCTGTAATACTTTATCCACCTGGCTCTTCTTGTGTTGTATGCGCACACAGGCCATTGCCCTTGCCTGGCACACACTCTACCCCTTGGACCAGGTCACCATTTTTCTGTCATTGTTTATTGACTAGCCAGCACCCTTTTCCTAGCACTGCACTGAAATCCTGCTCATGCTTTTCACATAGCTGGCATAGCAGCCCAGTGCCACACACCAGTTTTTTCTTCTGGGTGAAATGAGGTCTTGTGAAATCGTCTGTCGTGGCTGATTCACTTTCAACTAAATGGCTGGATTAAAGATATAAGCCCTGGTGCCCACCAATTTGGCAATCTTTGGGAGGATAGGTTAAACTGGAAGGAAGAGTCTTGTGTGGTGACAGATTGGTTAATTTATCTCGTTAAATGTTTTAATGAACTTGACAAAACTAATCAAATGGCACACTTTGTATTTGTGTGGTATTTCATACATCACTAATAACTCAGCTACACTACCTAAAAACAATACACGGTTGCAAAATAACAACTCTAAGAAGTAGCTGGCTCGGAGAGGTTCGTTCAGGACCAAGATAGAGGAATAAGATACTTAGCCCTAGAGCCAAGGAGAAGAGATAGCCATACACAAGAATGAGTAAATCTGAATTTTTAATGCATAAATATACTTGCAAAGTAGATAACAGTTCCAGGAGGAAGGTAACACAGTTGCCACAGTAGTTCAGGTAGAAACGATGGCAAGCTCACTTGTGCTTCTAAGGAGCGGAGCCTGGCACCAAGGACTCCGATGGAATCCCGAGTGGAGGGCTGCGCCGCCAACGTTACATTTGAGAAGCTGGCCCCTCAGGAATTCCTAGAATTATTTACTCAGCAGCCATGTGCTAAGGTGCTGTGACACGCACTGGAATGACAGAATGAAGATGACAGTCAGTTCCTCATCAATTATACCCTATAACCCCCTATAACATGTTTAAAGGCAACGGACACACAGACACACACATTCTGCTAGGTCTCACCCAGGCAAGTGTGAACACACAAAAAGGGGCCTTTGCACCAGCGCAGTGCTGGTGTTTAAGCTTCTGTGGTGGAGCTGATGTGTATGTTAACTGAGGAATAAGGAGAAAGTACCCCACAGAACAGAGAAACAGTGCGGACCAACATCTAACGTGAGGAAGAACACCTGTCAATGACAAGTAATCCAAGTCGGCTAAGTTAGAGCACATGGACGGAGATGTGAGATAAAGCTAAATAACTTGAAAATAATCACCTTGATGTGAGACACTTAGTCCATGTTAAGGGTTTTTTAAATTTTTCTGAGGGAATAGGATATACTAGTGATACAGTAAATGACCAATTTAAAATGATATTTGTCAAGGGAGCATTTTGAACTGTACCTGCTTAACTACATAGTGCTAGATGACCTGGGGTTTTTGTCATCATCTTAGCAGAGACAATGATAACTTGCATTCTATGAATCGCCTCAGAGCGTAAGGGGACAGTCGCACAGAATGACAAGCGAGTAAACACTGTACCAGTAAGAAAAGGGGCAGAATCTGAGAACTGATACTATATGTTCAAGTGAAAATTACATTTAGAAATGTCTACATTCTTCATCGTTATTTCTTTTATATATATATATATCAAAATATTTCAAGTAGAATCAACCATCTGCTATTTATACTTTATTTCATAGGTCAATCTACTATTGACACATAAAAGTTGACAATATACCTTCTACTGTTCACTCAGATTTGCCAACTTCCTCTGGCTCCAAAAGAAATCAAATATATTTAATAGTTTTAAGTTTAAAAAGATACAAGATACATTATCATTTAGATGATAGATCGCTTAGAAAATGTGGCCTCAAGAAACACTTGAGAAATGATTAAATCTAAATTGAATATTACTTCAAAAAGTATTTTAATTTTTATGAAGAAAAATGTTATTTTAATATAATAGACATACAATGTTTATCAATTAAACATTATTTCAGTGAGGTGTTGTATCTTATTAACAAAGTTTAATAATTTAACAGATATATTAAATCCATTACATTATGATTTCTAGCATAACTCTGATGCTTATAAAATTCTCATCAGTTTTAATAGATTTTTCCTAAAATGACTTTCCATTCTCTACCTTCAGAAAGTTAAAAATTTGAGCACAATTCGATGGTATATGATTGTAATTATAACTATTTGGCACACAGAGGACAGAAGATTATGATCCAAAGCTAACATACAAGTATAAAACCCTATCAAAACCAAATTGAAGGGCTGGGAATATGGCCTAGTGGCAAGAGTGCTTGCCTCATATACATGAAGACCTGGGTTTAATTCCCCAGCACCACATATATAGACAATGGCCAGAAGTGGCGCTGTGGCTCAAGTGGCAGAGTGCTAGGCTTGAGCAAAAAGAAGCCAGGGACAGTGCTGAGTCCAAAGGCCTAGGACCTGGGGGGAGGGGGGGAAGGGCTGAGAGATTTGAATAGGGCATTTATTTGCCACTGGGCACTAAGGTCCAATGTATTGATGCTGCGTAGTGGATTGATATGGAGAGTTTGTGCTCTGTCCGTGGCTGACATTTCAAATTCTCTAAAAAGATCATTGATTTTGAAATCCAAAACCTATATTTATTCTGAGAAACGCCATGTTCTTTTTCCAAAATTCAATCATTCCTCTATAAATCACCCCTCTATACTATTAAGGAATGCACAACATTAAAGCTTCAAAAATGCTTGAAGGGATGTTTGTGGCAGCAATTTCCAGAATTCCTTTCTACTCAGAAGCCAGAAATGGAAAGGTTCTTGACTCAAACCCAGAGAAGGAAAATTAGTGAAACACTATCTCAATCAACAAGCTGGACATCACTGTAGTACAAACACATGCCTCCCCCCGCCAGTGTAAGAAAGAGATTCACATCGTAAGGATAGCTCTCAGAAAAACGTCAGAGTTCTACTTACAAATAATGCAAACAAAAAAGCAGTGAATGCCTGAAGTAAGAGAGACCCATCCCATGACTGCAAAAAATAATATATATATATATATGGAAATTTGAGTTAAATAAAAACTGCAGTTCCTTGATTTCTTTCAGAACACCTCTTCACTGTGTCTAATGAACTGCAACTCCTAAGATCTCACAGCTGGTTTTTTTTTTTTTTTTTTTTTTTTTATCCCATGGTAAGAAAGATGCTCTATCTTGATGGTCCAGCTTACTTCTACTTGCTAATAGCCCTGTAGAAACCTTCTGGAGTGCTGTAAAATAAATGATATTTGTGCTCAGCCTTCTTTGAAGGCCTATGCTTCTTTAAGTGTCATCTGATTTGCAAATCTTTTCTCTATGATCCTAGAAAAGAGAAAATTCACCCCCATACATTTCTTATACTTTCCTCTAGGGGAATTTAATTAGAAATTATAATAATGTTACTTTTTTCACATAAAGGACAAAAATCACTGATGGGATCAGAAGCAAGACTTAACAGATATTAAAGCTACATAGAGTACAAAGCATATAATATTTTAACAGTAGTATAATAGATATAATCTATAAACTCAAGAACATATTAGTATCAATATTTTGGATGATCTTAGGATTTCAAGTCAGGGGTTTATGTTTCTCTTTTTATTGTGATTGTAGAATTGATACACAGTGGGGCTACAGTTACATGAAGGAAATGAGCAAGGAATGTAACTCTTTTGGAACCAGGTCTCCCCTTCCCTCACTTTCTTCGGGTTTTTCCCTCCCATTCCCACCGCACAGTGTCTAGTGAGTGTCACTGTTGATTTGTTCAACCTTGTTCCCCCTTTTCTGTGCTCTCCCTTACCCTCCAAATACAAACTAACAAACAAGATTACAGGAAAAGGAAACAAACACAACAACAATGGCAACTAAAGATGTGTCCTGTTTCCTTTTCTTGGAGTTGATTTATAGAAAATTATTGAGCCTTGACCAAACACTACTAGGCTATGCACTTTTGGCCTCACTGTGTGAGTGTCTGGAGTCTTATATAAATTATCAAGCCCAAATATGTGGGCATATATATACATATATAAACACATATACATGTACACACACAATTATATACACACATAATCATTCAGTGTGCAAGCTCTTGACCACTTCAGCCACTCCACTAGCACCCTGAAGATTTTTTTCTTATGAGAGCACCATTAGGAAATGTCAAGCATAATTTAAGATAATGCTTACATAACTGACTTAATTTAGATCCATGGGAATATTGAATGACTTCAAAGACTGTCATTCATGATGGATTCTTTTTCTCTGTTGGTTTTGACTTGGTTAGATTATCATCCTGTTGTGCTTCTTTCTGCTTGATTCTTTTCTTCCGTTTTCATTTGGTGTCTCAGTATTTAGCTGTGCTTAGTCTCACACCGATAACCTTCATTCCCCAGGGCTGTGTTTGCAGGCGTCTGCATATGCACAATGGGCATCTTTATTTTTCTTGTTATTTGTGTTAATGCTGGTTTATTATCTCAGGGCCTGGGTGCTGTCCCTTAAGTCTTTATTGCTCACAGCTATTGCTGTTCCCCTTGAGCCAAAGTTCCACTTTTGGTACTACTCAGACCTCCAGGGAAGAATTACAGGCATGAGACACTAACACGCAACAGGTACTTCCCTTTGTATAAAAGTTTATCTTAGTTTTAGAAATTTTAACACCTTTTGATATTTCTAAACATTATTAACTATTATGTTGGTTCCTTATCTACTTGATAGCCTCAGAAGTTAAACACAAATGAAACAATATCATTATGTATTTAGCTTTTCTAAAATATATTACACCATTTAAGTCTAATTATACTGATAGGCTATTGCATCCGTAAAATAATATCAGCAAGTATTTAAATCTCTACATTTAATTGTAGCTGTCCCATGATTGTATAGCAGGTCCGTCTGTAACGGTCATAGAGTCCCCATCCTTTTAGACACTACAGCTAGTTGGAAAGAGCTTTCTTGTCATATTTTCTGTCCATCTTAGGAAACAATATCCTTAAAGCCAAATGTATCTATACTCCGGAGAGTAATTCATTCTTGAAAAATATATCTAATGTGAGGCCTAAGTCAATTCTATTTAACCTATTCTACGTACTTAGTTTCCATTTATTTTTCACAACCCTAGAATTCAAATTATATCAAAACAAAACATGCATTATTTGATTTTTTTACTCTCAGGTTTCTTTCACAGCTTAATATTGATGACTCATTTTCGTTATTCTGGACATTAAGCCAAATTTTCTCATCACACTTATTTTATTAGTGAAGCAAGATGAAAGCAAAAAATAAGATAATAATATAGAAACATTAGATTAATACATGGTACCCCAAACCATCCACCTATTGTCACTAAAATGGTTGAAATTGTAAAATGATCTCTGGGGTATAAAGATTAAATGTATTTTGAATTCTTAATATTTTAACGAAGCATTACGTAGTGGGATCATGAAGGAGAGTCCTATGTAGACAGATACAGAACTCATGATGTAATAAGTAAATAATGTTATCTTACCACCAGTTTGCTTAGCTACAAATGACCCATCTTGGCAGGCTCTGATAGCTCCTGCCTGCAGTCCTGTCACTAGGGAGTCTGACACTGAGATCCTGTTTCAAAGCCTGACGTGAAATTCATTCTCAACTAAGAGCAGTGGTGTGTGCTCCTCCTTCCAGCTGATTCTGTCTGTAGCTGAGAGGAGTGTGTTTCCAGTGCAGCCCAGGAAACAGAACGTCCATCAGAGTCTCTATCACTGATATGGGACAGGCTATGGTGCCACAACCCATGCAGAGAGGAAGGTGCCTCCCTCCCCCTCTCCTCTGCTGGGACTGGGCCCTCTCCTCTCTCTCTGGGGTGTGCGGTTCTCCTGGTTTCCCCTCACCCCCCACCAAAGGCACGTGAGTGCCAGGGCAGTTGACAAGTGTCATCCTCCCCACCCACCCCACTGCTTGCTCACTCCTGGGTGCACCATTGCTGGGGAAACCCTCCTGTGGCCCTGAGTTCAAGGCCCAGGACTGGTAAAGCAAAGGAACCCCTTCCCAGCTGGGTTTTGTAGAGAACCCACAGTAGTAGTCCAAGTCACATCTTGATATCTGTTAGTTTTGTTTGCTTTTAAACATTGCGTATCACTATGAAAATGAAGTGTGTCAAATTAATGGATTGTATTTTTTCTTCTCTGATCACGTCGTCATAAGTTGGGTGGAGAGCGATGGCTCACACCTGTGATTCCAGCACTGGGCACACGGCCCTGGGGACCCTTCAAGTTCTAGGGCGGTCCACGCTGTGCAACAGCTTCCAGGCCAGCCTGGTACACAGGAGCCCTTGGCTCAAAGCTCAATTCATCTCATTCAGATTCATGATCAGTGGATTTCATTTGGCAAGTGTGTACACTATACATTTATTTATGTCACTAAAGTAAACTTGGTGTCCTTGAAACAAGATAATATGTTTGGTCATAGGGATCATCTATTTTCTTGCCTAAGTATATAATTCTATTTTTCTACATATTTTCAATGTTGTGTTGATGAAATTAAACCAACAATGTTACTTTGATTTTAATTTGTATCACTTTTGGAGTGATCATGTATACAGCTCTCTCTCTCTCTCTCTCTCTCTCTCTTTCTCTCTCTCTCTCTCTCTCTCTCTCTCTCTCTCTCTCTCCCTCCCTCCCTCCCTCCCTCCTTCCCTCCCTTCCTCTCCTGGGTCAGGGCTTACATTCCAGGCCTGGAAGCTGTCCTTGAGCTCTTTTGCCAGGGCTCTGCCACCTTGACCCGTAGCTCCACTTCTAGTTTTCTGGTGGTTAATTGGAGACTTTCCTTCCTGGACCAACTTTGAACTATGATCATCCAGGATCAAGCAACCCAAGCAGCCCAAAAAATTTTAGAAGAAAACATTTAAACATGTACAACCAGAATTAAAATTTTTATTGCTTTCAAAAAATTACAGCATGCATTTTCATGTTGTATTTTCAATATTGCCATCACTCTGACCAAAGTATAAGTGTGTCTTGTTAAGGAAATAGATCACAAACTTTATCCAAAAAAACCCCAACTATATAATTATTATTCATCTCATAAACAATTGCCTTCAATCTGGTCTTTGAAGTATTTTCAGGTGGAAATCAAAGGTTGCTTACTTCTAATTCCAGGTTTATAAAATATGAATGTGTTACAAAATTTGTAGACAGGAATTTGATAACTCAATAGAGCATATTTTTGGGAAGGATGGTCTCGATTTTACAGTATTTTAAACTGACTTTATTCCATATAATTTTCTAATAACGTAAGCTTTCCTGTTCACTGAGGAAGAAATTCTGGTAGCTCCATAGGCGTCTGAGATCTGTGTGATCAAAGTTGATGCCAACCCAGGCGGACACAGCAGACTCCTTATCACCCACCGTCTGGGCTGCTCCCTTGGTTCATCATCCTCACAGTGGGCGTGAATTCGGGAGGAACACGGTTCCAGGCCAGCCTGAGCTGAAAAGTTCCTGAGACTCTGTGAGCTGCAGAAGCTCGATGCGGCCACGCTGGGCTTCACCAGAGCGACCGAGTCGGAGTTAGGAAGGAAGGTACACAGGGAAGGAGGAGGCTGCGCAAACACGGTTGGCTGTGTATCTAGGGATGAAGTAGAAAAAAGTGAAGTTAATAAAAGTAAGGAAAACGAGAAAATAAAAGTAATGAAACAAGCAGACATTAAGACCTGTCATTAGAAAAGAGACTCTTTGCATTGATTTGGGAGAGCTTGGACAGGTTCCCCTGTGTGCACTAAGCAGTCTCTTGATGGTGCATGTAGGGCTGTCTTGGGGTGTCAGCCTTCCTGTGGCCTAGGGGAGCTGGGGTGTGGGGTGTGTGTGTGTGTGGAGGGTGGGGGGTTGTTGAGTCCTGTCTGGAACCCTTGAGTTCTGCAGAAGGGTAGGGCTGCTTCTATCTGCCCTTACCTCAGGAAGGGAGCACTCCTGCCCTGGGGGAGACCCTCCTGCCCTGGGGGAGCCCATCCTGCCCTGGGGGAGCCCGTCCTGCCCTGGGGGAGCCCATCCTGCCCTGGGGGAGCCCGTCCTGCCCTGGGGGAGCACTTCTACCCTGGGGGAGCCCATCCTACCCTGGGGGAGCACATCTGCCCTGGGGAGCCCGTCCTGCCCTGGGGGAGCCCGTCCTGCCCTGGGGGAGCCCATCCTGCCCGGGGGAGCCCGTCCTGCCCTGGGGGAGCCCGTCCTGCCCTGGGGGAGCACTCCTGCCCTGGGGGAGCCCATCCTACCCTGGGGGAGCACTTCTGCCCTGGGGAGCCCGTCCTGCCCTGGGGGAGCACTTCTGCCCTGGGGGAGCCTGTCCTGCCCTGGGGGAGCCCGTCCTGCCCTGGGGGAGCCCATCCTGCCCTGGGGGAGCCCATCCTGCTTGGGGGAGCCCATCCTGCCCTGGGGGAGGCCATCCTGCCCTGGTGGAGCACTCCTGCCCTGGGGGAGCCCATCCTGCCCTGGGGGAGCCCATCCTGCCCTGGGGGAGCACTCCTGCCCTGGGGGAGCCCATCCTGACCTGGAGGAGCCCATCCTGCCCTGGCGGAGCCCATCCTGCCCTGGGGGAGCACATCCTGCCCTGGGGGAGCCCATCCTGCCCTGGGGGAGCACATCCTGCCCTGGGGGAGCACATCCTGCCTTGGGCACAGCTTTTCCTCCTCAGATCTCTTTACTGGGTTGAAAATGGGTGCTGCTGACTCAGCCTCAGGTTTCCTGCTGGCTGCTCTGGCAGGGTTGCTGGGCGCCATCTCCATCTCCAGAGGAGGGGAAGGGCTGCCTTCCAAAGGCTGCTCTGGGCGGGAGACTGAGGGGGTCTATCCCGGTGAACTCACGCTTTCCCTTGGGTTTTTGGTCCATCTGCGACTTGTGTCTGTCTGTGGCTTGCAGCCAGGTTTCCACATGCACTGGAGGTGAATGGAAAGTGAGTGCTCTCTCCCCTCTCTCCTCCCCTCCCTCCCTCCCTCTCCCCTTCCCTCCATCCCTCTCTCCCATTGCTCATATCTTGGTTTTGTCTGCTGCTCTGGCTGCATTACCGCTGTCACCGCCTCTGGAGCGGCCTGTGCTCAAATCAGTCTTCTTAAGCAGGCTTCCTCTCTGCCCTGCATCTCTGCACTGGTTTGGCTCCCTGGATGTGCTTCTCTAGTTGTGGACTTTCACTTGGAGAGAGCTCAGTTAGTGCCCGGCTGTCCCTCTGCCCTCTTCCTCCATCCCCTAAAATTCCCCTGCACGGAAAAGGAGGCTGCTAGTAACCTCATAAGACAGCCTACAGAATGGACAACATTTGCCAGGTCAATGCTGGACAATGGCCTAATATCCAGAATAATACAGAGAACTCAAGAAACAAAACCTTGTAAGAATCAATACTCAATGTATACATGGGCCTATGAGGTAAAGAGACATCTCAAAGGAAGAAATACATATGGCCAATCGACACATGAAGAAATGCCCAATATCCCTGGCCATAAAAGAATCCAAATTCAACCAACATTGAGAATCCATCTCATTCCAGTTAGAGTGGCCATCACCAAAGATATTACCAACATGTCCTGGCACAGGTGTGAGAGATAACTAACCATAACCTACTGCTGGGATATACACTTGTTCAACTATTGTGGAATATTTGGAGATTCCTCAAAAACCTAAACATAGGATGTCTCCATGATCCAGGAATACTACCCCAAAAGACTACAAATCAGGATAGAGCAAGGCTACTTACACAACCATGTTCACTGATGCACTATTCAACAGAAATAAGCTATGGAAATAAACCCAGATGTGCTTCATGGATGAATGGATCAACAGAATGTGACATACACACAGTCACACACACACACACACACCTACACACACACACACACACCTACACACACACACACACAAATTTTACTCATCTGTCAGGCAGAATGATATTTGTAGAGAAAGGGATGTACTTTAAAAAACTATATTGCATGTTGAATCTTACTAAAGTCTTCACAAGAATGAGATTCCATGGTCTAATCCTTTTGAATAATTACCAGTTAGGCAACATGAGTATCAATACCTGAAACATGTTTTGAGAGGAAGGGTGCAAGAGTTGGAAGCTAAAATGAGGACTGACCCAATAAAGTGAAAAGAAATAATGAGCAAATACATTCATATTCAGTGTATACACATGAAAGTGGAACACAGAAATCATATTAGACAGTTCCTCCTGGGTAAGTGGGGACAGAATTTTGAAGAGGTGATTCAACTTAAAATGTCTTCTATGATGATCAAGATATGTATCTGAATCTCCTAAACTTGAAGATAATTTTTAAAAACCCCAAATATTGGGGCTGGGAATATAGCCTAGTGGCAAGAGTGCCTGCCTCGGATACATGAGGCCCTAGGTTCGATTCCCCAGCACCACATATACAGAAAATGGCCAGAAGCGGCGCTGTGGCTCAAGTGGCAGAGTGCTAGCCTTGAGCAAAAAAGAAGCCAGGGACAGTGCTCAGGCCCTGAGTCCAAGGCCCAGGACTGCCCAAAACAAAAACAAAAACAAAAACAAAAACCAAATATTAGTTCAAAACTTGAAGTTTAGCCTGGTGTTGTAGTTCACACCTTGAATCCCTGCTACTCAGCAAACTGAAGCAGGAAAATGCACAGAGCAGAGTGCCCTCCTAGCTCTAAGTAGATAAATCTTCACTAAGTGAATACATAACTATTTTTCAATATATATCAAATGAAACCAAAAGGAAAATACATCATTGTTATCACAGAATTGATATTTAATTCCACTAAAGCATTAATGTCAACTTTGTGGTTTAGGTTCTACTTAAACAATGGGCATTTTGACAGAACAAGTAATAATCATTTTTGCATAGAACATCTACCTGAAGATTTGTTTTGAAGCAGTTCAAAATAGTATAAAACTTTTCATTGCAACATATTATTAGAAATGTTATTTTTACAACATTTTATATCTTTCATCTACTAAGAATAATTCCAATAACATTCAGAAATAACATTATCTTTTAAGTTTTCTGTTATAACATAAATTTTCTTTTATGAACCTAATTTATACATTCTCCTTAAAAATGCCATGTTATCATCAGTTTCCACATGTGAATCTTGACTTCAATAGTACATCATAGAGCAGAAGTTCTAGCAGACCCAGACTCAAATCTATATTAGGTGAACACAAAACAAAACATGAAAGCATTATAGTCTTTATCTCAAAGACTTTTAGTTAAGTAAGCATGTGTTAGTAAACTTATGGAGGATTATATAAATGTTAATAAGAATAAAATTATGGGCAGGGGTATGGTAAGTTATGTGTATGGCAGAAGGAGAGAGAGAACTACAATACAAAATGATATTCAAATGTAATTAAACCATATTGGTGACTAATTATTATGTGGCTAACTGTGAAGGTTCTATATATTTGGATTTATTCATTAACTCAGCAACCATTTATTCAACCACTTACACAAGCACTGAAATTCAAGATCACGATATACTCCATTCTTCATCAATCTCTTCCTTGCTTCTGGAAAATGAGATCAACGGGTGATTTCCAGGCAGAACTATACTTACCATAACAAGTATAAAGGTACTTGAGCACAAGGGTGGGATGTATTTCTCAGTTTTGTGCCAATGTGAATGCATTTTGTTGTAGTTATTACATTAATAACTGAACTTTGATAATGAGGGAAGTAAGTCATACAAATTGCTAGACATTGTAAGTAGTTCACACTGACTAGAGTTACAGCAACGAAGGGTAAGTAGAAAGCACCAAGGCTGAATAAGTTGATGTACATAAACTTAATTTGAATATTTGCCTTTCATACCAAGGTAGTTGGAAATTTCATGAGTGCAAAAGATAAACACGGGGCTGGGGATATGGCCTAGTGGCAAGAGTACTTGCCTCAAATACATGAAGCCCTGGGTTCAATTCCCCAGCACCACATATACAGAAAGTGGCCAGAACTGGCGCTGTGGCTCACGTGGCAGAGTGCTAGTCTTGAGCAAAGAGAAGCCAGGGACAGTGCACAGGCCCTGAGTCCAAGGCCCAGGACTGGCCAAAGAATAAAAAAATAAAAATAAATGAATATAAAACACATAAAAAGGTAAACACTTATATTTGGAGACATTTGACTAAGAAGTGGAGGATGCCTTCATTTGCTAAGAATAGTCTGAGAGTTTCAAGAGATGACAAGCGAAGAAAGTGCTGAGTCACCAAAGAAAATGCACATGAACCTTGATAGTTACTACAGTGATGAAAGACACGTGGGAAGTTAGTCTACAGGAGGGGTGTTGGTTTTTATCCCTTCCATTTGAATTTTAATTATATGTTGTAGGTCTGTTGGCCAAATAAAAAGAAGGGGTGCTAATTGCTTTGTTTCAGAATATCAACAGACCTAAGTTAATTTATAAAGTTTGGCAACATACCTCCTGGTAGTCCACGAGTTATAATTCTTCCTTCTTCATATCTTGAAATAAGCCAAATATGACATCTATTATTTGAATTCAAAAAGAGATATCATCCTGGAAATGACTTTACAGCTTATGAAATCTGAGCTTACATAAGGATGTAGAGACTAAGACAGTTTGAAGAAAGTTGTGAAAATGTCACCCATGTAAAATTAACCTACATTCACTTTATGTAAAAAGTATCCATATATAATGCTACTTAATCTGCTTAACATTAAAATGAATACTTCTATACTAATTATGCTGTGAGTATTCACTAATGTATACACAATACAACCTATATTATATATTCAATGCATTTTCAATGCAAGTCAATGGTTTTCACCAAAACTGCTTTCTTTCCCCGCACAGTTTTAACATCAATTACTTGTAAAGGCTGTTTCACTTATGTTTCACTTCATATATGCCTATAATGTACCTTATTCATTTTTCCTGCGTCCTTCACACTTGCTTCCTGAACTAAATTTAATGCATTTCCTTTTTAAGTTTTTACACATGTATGTAACATATTTTGATCAAGTGTTTATATTCTCCATTCACTCTCTTTCCTCTTACCATCTCCACACGCTGGACAAGATTTTATAGCTCAGTCAGTCACTTCTTAAAAGTGTACTCTACTTATCAGAAGGCTTTCACCATGGTATTTCATCCATGCATATATTGTACTTGAATGAAATGTGCCCTGTATCTATCTTTTCCTAAATATTTAACCACTTATTTCAAGTTAATGAATCTTTTGCTCGAAAGAAACTTTCCATTCTCTACTTAGCAGATCCTAATGACAATACCAAAATACTAGTTAGTTTGATCAACATCTTTGGAAATACAGCTGGATAGAGAATTCAATATTCAAAACTCACTAATCTTTCTATAGTCCAATAATGAACAGGTTGACAAAGAAATTGAGAATAGCAATAACTTCCAAAACAATTAGACACCCATAAATAAGCTTAACAAAGGGATTAAAAGACATCAATAATAAAGTCTATTAAATAATGACATAAGAAATAGAAGAAGACATCAAGGGATGGAGAGATCTTCCAAGACCATGGAATGGCATCATTCAATCATGAAAATGACAATATTGCCAAGCATCGCAACTTACTTATTTTTACAAATACTCATCAAAACCCCAATGCCATTCTATATAGAAATAAAAAGTCATTCCAAAAATTCATGGAAGAGAACTAAAGTCTCTGAACAACAAATGCAATTGTGGATGTATCATAATACCAGGCTCCTAAGATATAATAACCAAACAAGTGTGCTCCTTGCAAATAAAAATCCTACAAACGAGACCCAAAGACCAATGACACTCTATAAAAAATTAATAAAGCACACAGCTTCAGCTATATCGTTTTTGACAATGGAGATAAACACAAAGCCTTGAGAAAAAACAGCCTCTTCATAAATGGTGCTGACAGAAAAGGTTATCTCCTTCAGGGAGACTGAAATAAGACCCTTCTCTCTCACGCTTCTCAGAACTGATTCAAACAAGGAGACATACAACCACACAACAGCAGCTATCTGGTATTTGACAAAGCCTTGTTGCTGTTATCTAAGCACAGATTATTTTGATCTTTACTTGACATGCACAATCTATTTTAGTTCTCAATAGTTCCCCAAGTCAATATCAAGAAATCTAGCAGACATGAGACTCAAAGTGAACATACCTAACCTGCTGTGCGCAGTCCTCCAGAGTGGAAGATTGTGTGTATGAGCCTAGGTCACGACCTCTTCTCTTGGAAGAACACTTTTTGGGTTCACAGGAAGTATGATTTCCAACACTAGGGCAAAAATGTTGGACAGACTCTGCTCTACTGGCTCTGGAAATGAGGAATCCACTTGTCCTCCTCCAGTCTCTTAATGGACCTGTGAAAATCCAAAAAGCAAATGCCAAATCATTCCTTTATATTAACAAAGTAGGACTATTTAAAAAATACCTATAAAATAAAATTTAATTTCTTTTAAATATTATTTTTACCATCAGTATTTGTAAGAAAATTTCTGTTTCAAACAATTTCATCCTATAGAAGTACACATATATTTACAGGAAGATACCACTCTAGAAAGTCACCCCCAAAAAGTAAGGAGGACAGAAGTGGCTTTCAATGATTTCTGGGTTAATAGGTTTCCCTTGCTTATGATAGGACATTATTAAGACAATTATTCAGAAAATGTTTAGAAATTCCTGTTTTTCAAGTATGACTGTGTCAGAAGATTGGTGTATTAATTTGGTTGCCACTACTAGCCATTTTACCATGCAAAACATATGTTAAATCACCATACTGAGGAGCAAAATCAAGAATCACATGATTATGTCTCTGGATGTGGAAAAAGTATTTGATAAAATCCAGCACCCATTTATGATGAAAGCTTTGGAGAAACTAGGATTCCAGGGAACATTTCTGACTATAATAAAGTCTGTCCATCACAGGGTAAAAAAAGACAAACAACTACAAAAGCAATACTTGCAAAACTGTTTGGTATAAGTGAACTGAACACCTTGGGGTGGGGGGAGGGAAAGGAGAAGGAGGGCGGGGGGGTATGAGGGACAAGGTAACAAAAAGTACAAGAAATGTATCCAATGCCTAATGTATGAAACTGTAACTTCTCTGTACATCAATTTGATAATATAAATTTGAAAAAATAAAGTCTGTCTATGACAAACCCACAGCAAGCATTATACTTCATGGTGAAAGTGAAAGCCATTTCCTTTAAAATGAGAAGCACAAAAAGGTTGTCTGCTCACTCCTCTCCTTTTCAACATAGTACTGGACTGCCTAGCCAGAGCAATAAGGCAAAAGGAAGACATAAAGGGGATCCAAATAGGAAAAGATGAAGTCAAACTCTCTCTTTGCAGATGACAAGACCCTGTATCTTAAAAACCCAATAGACTCTACTTCCTGGTTACTTGAGGTGGCCCAACACTTTGGCCAGGGAGCAGGATACAAAATAAATCCTCAAAAATCAATGGCCTTTCTCCATGTCAACGACCCGAAGAGCAAGGCTGAAATCAGGAAAGCAACTCCTTTGGCAATAGCCTCAAAAACCATAAAATACTTAGCAAATACCTTAGCCAAAGAAGTCAGAGACCTCTATGATGAGAACTTTAAAAACCTGAAAAAGGAAATTAAAGCAAAACTAAGGAAATGGAAAAACCTCACATTGCTTCTGGGTTGGGAGGATCAACATGGTGAAAATGGCAATATTGTCAAAGGCTATCTACAAATGCAATGCAATACCCATCAATATCCCAACACTATTCTTTAACAACATAGAGGAAGCAATCCAGAAATTTCTATGGACCAATAAACGACACCAAATAGCAAAAGCTATCCTAAGTAAAAAGAATAGTGCTGAAGGAGTTACAACACCAAACTTCAAGTTGTATTACCAAGCTATAGAAATAAAAACTGTCTGGTATTGGCACAAGAACAGGCCTGAGGACCAATGCAATAAAACTGAAGACCCAGAAATGAACAAGCAGACCTATGGCTACATAATCTTTGATAAAGTAGCTAAAAACAGGATGGAAGACAGCCTCTTCAACAAATGGTAATAGAAAAACCAGCTCAACACCTGTAATAAACTGAAACTACATCCTTACATAACACCCCACAGCAAAATAAATTCCAAATGGATCAAAGACCTTGAATTAAAATCAGATACCCTAATAACATTGCAAGGAGGAATAGGAGAAACACTTGGGCTCCTTGGCACAGGATGAAACTTCCTTAATAAAGGCACAGAATTTCAACAAATGAAAAAAAGTAGGACAAATGGGACTGCATGAAACTGCAGAGCTTCTACAGGGCAAAGGACATAGCTGTCAAGATAAATAGAACGTCCACACATTGGGAGAAGATCTTTACCAGCCATACAATAGAAAAAAGGCCTCATATCCAAACTATACGTAGAAGTCAAAAAAATAAATTCCTCCAAAACAAATCCTCAAAGAACCAAAAGCCCCCTCAACAAATGGGCCAAAGACCTAAAAAGAGACTTCTCTGAGGAGGAAATGAGAATGGCCAAGAGACACATGAAGAAGTGTTCTACATCACTGGCCATAAAAGAAATGCTACTCAAAACAGTACTGAGATTCTACCTAACACCAGTAAGAATGTCCAATATCAGCAAAACTAATAATACCCAATGCTGCAGGGGATGTGGCCAAAAGGGAACCCTACTACAGTGTTGGTGGGAATGTAAGCTGGTTCAACCACTCTGGAAAGCTGTGTGGAGATTCCTCAGAAGGCTAAACCTAGAGCTCCCCTATGACCCAGCAGCCCCACTGTTGGGCATCTACCCAGAAGACCACAAGCAAGACCACACTAAAGCCACCAGCGCAACAATGTTCGTCGTAGCACAATTTGTCGTTGCTACAATATTGAACCAACCCAGATGCCCCTCAGTAGAAGAGTGGATCAGGAAAATGTGGCACATATACACAATGGAATTTTATGCCTCTATCAGAAAGAATGACATTGCCCATTCGTAAGGAAAGGGAAGGACTTGGAAAAAATCATACTAAGTGAAGTGAGCCAGACCCAAAGAAACATGGACTCTGCGGTCTCCCTCACAGGGAATAATTAGCACATGTTCAGGTTAGTCATAAGAGAGATCACAGTAGCACAACAGTTATGACCATATCAACACATAAGATGATGCTAAGTGAAAAATGAACTCCACATTATGGAAACAAGTGTTATATCATTGTTGTAATTATTTTCAACATGCCATGTGAAACCGTAACCTTTTTTTCCCTCTCGCATTCCCTCCCTTTAGTTGTACCCCCGCTATTGCTGTATCTCATCTGAGTACCGTGGATACTCTGTATATACTGGTATTCGAACTAGGGACGGGAAAGGAAATGTGAAAATTGAGAGACAAAGGATAAAAAGATAAACGACTCCAAAAGCAATACTTACAAAACCATTAGGTGTAAACCAACTGCACAACTCTGAGGGGATAGGGGAAGGAGGAGGGGAAGGCAGAGGATAGCTAACAAGAAATGTACTCACTGCCTTATGTATGAAACTGTAACTACTCTGTAATTCACATTGACAATAAAGATCATGGCATAGTTGATATAATTTAGGCATTTCATTAGATTCAACAAAGCATGATAGAAACATAGTACTCAGCATTTCTCTTAATGATCCATTTACAGAGTTGTAACTTTATGTCAACCTTTCATTCAACTAACATTTATTAAACATCTGGCATTTGCTAGACCTTAGGGGCATAGAATCTAATAAAAGGTCCCTTAAAACACTGAAGTATGATTAAAGCAATTCAGGTTTTTATTTTTTTATATAGTCCAGGGAATGGTGGTATTGGATATTTTCCCCAAGCATCATATGGTAGAATTTAATCATCAGAAGTGAGTAGAGTTCTATGGAACATTCTCCAGGATCTAACAATTTATTTGGAATTTGTATGAGCTTTGATTTTCTTTTTGAAGGATTTTAATTAATTCCCACATAACAAGAAAAGTCAATTTAAGCACAAAAGTAAAAATCATGGAGTATTGGCAGATATAATCTATACCCTCTGTCAGTAATGGATCATTCTTTATAGTAGCTCTCTGTTCTGTCAATAATACCCACTTTCTTCCCTCTTACATGAGCTTCTAAATGTTTTGTCCTTTGGAACTACTGACGTCTTTCTGTCTCTCAGATGTGTATATCTCCCAAGAATCAACCTCCTTACTTTTCATTCTCTTATTTATATTATTGAACTATTAAAATTTCTTGTAGTAATCAAAAAGATTAAAAGTAATCTCTTTTTTTAGACAATATTTATTTATTTTATCTATTGTCAAAGTGATGTACAGAGAGGTTACAGTTTCATACGTTAGGCCTTGGGTACATTTCTTGTACTGTTTGTTACCTCCTCCTTCATTCCCTCCTCTCCCTTCCCCCTCTCTATACAATAAGATAAAGTTCATTATACTTTTACTTTCTCAACAATACAATGACTTTTGGTTTTCTCTTTTATTGTTGCTTTCACCTATCTTGTAACTCATTATACTCAATATCTAGCTTCCCCCAACTCATTATAATTTAATCTTATGTAGATAGCAGTTAATCTATAACCTAAAGCAATTGTGTGGAAAATATCTTCATTTTACAGAATTTTTTAAAAT
>NW_025961133.1:0-62918 GCF_023159225.1 Perognathus longimembris pacificus | reverse complement strand
TTACTTCCTGGTATGGTTACTGTACTGGTAACTCCCCAAAAGAATCTGGATTGTGGTGAGGGAACAGAGAAAAAAGCTCATTTAGGACCTGCACTTACGAAAGGGTGTAGGAATCTGTATATCAGGGAGTAAACCTTCTGAGAATAAAAACAGCTGGAGTTGTTAAGGTAATTACACAGGGCAAATGGAAAATGTACTGGGAACTCCTCAGAAGAATCTGAATTGTGGTGAGGGGGGAGAGATAAAAGCTCATTTCGGAACGTCATGAACATGCTGCGTACGTAGCTGTTTATCAGTAAATATCTCCACTGAGATTAAGAGAAGCAGTAGCTTAATAAATTAAGTACTTCCTGGTATGGTTACTGTACTGGTAACTCCCCAAGAGAATCTGGATTGTGGTGAGGGAACAGAGAAAAAAGCTCATTTAGGACCTGCACTTACGAAGGGGTTAGGCAGCTATATATCAGGGAGTAAACCTTCTGAGAATAAAAACAGCTGGAGCTTGTTAAGGTAATTACACAGGGGAAAGGATAATGTACTGGGAACTCCTCAGAAGAATCTGATTTGTGGTGAGGGGAGATATAAAAGCGTATTTAGGAACGACCTGAACATGCTGCGTAGGTAGTTGTTTATCAGTAAATATCTCCACTGAGATTAAGAAAAGCAGTAGCTTAATAAATTAAGTACTTCCTGGTATGGTTACTGTTCTGGTACCTCCCCAAAAGAATCTGGATTGTGGTGAGGGAACAGAGAAAAAATCTCATTTAGGACCTGCACATACGAAGGGATTAGGCACCTGTATATCAGGGAGTAAACCTTCTGAGAAAAAAAACAGCTGGAGCTTGTTAAGGTAATTACACAGGGGAAAGGATAATGTACTGGGAACTCCTCAGAAGAATCTGATTTGTGGTGAGGGGAGAGAGATAAAAGCTCATTTAAGAATGACATGAACATGCTGCGTAGGTAGCTGTTTATCACTAAATATGTAAACTGAGATTACGAAAAGCAGTAGCTTAATAAATTAAGTACTTCCTAGTATGGATACTTTACTGGTAACTCCCCAAAAGAATCTGGATTGTGGTGAGGGAACAGAGAAAAAAGCTCATTTAGGACCCGCACTTACGAAGGGGGTAGGCAGCTGTATATCAGGGAGTAAACCTTCTGAGAATAAAAACAGCTGGAGCTTGTTAAGGCAATTACACAGGGGAAAGGATAATGTACTGGGAACTATTCAGAAGAATCTGATTTGTGGTGAGGGGAGAGAGATAAAAGCTCATTAGAAACGACATGAACATGCTGCATACGTAGCTGTTTATCAGTAAATATCTCCACTGAGATTAAGAAAAGCAGTAGCTTAATAAATTAAGAACTTACTGGTATGGTTACTGTACTGGTAACTCCCCAAAAGAATGTGGATTGTGGTGAGGGAACAGAGAAAAAAGCTCATTTAGGACCTGCACTTACGAAGGGGGTAGGCAGCTGTATATCAGGGAGTAAACCTTCTGAGAATAAAAACAGCTGGAGCTTGTTAAGGTAATTACACAGGGGAAAGGATAATGTACTGGGAACTCCTCAGAAGAATCTGATTTGTGGTGAGGGGAGATATAAAAGCGTATTTAGGAACGACCTGAACATGCTGCGTAGGTAGTTGTTTATCAGTAAATATCTCCACTGAGATTAAGAAAAGCAGTAGCTTAATAAATTAAGTACTTCCTGGTATGGTTACTGTACTGGTACCTCCCCAAAAGAATCTGGATTGTGGTGAGGGAACAGAGAAAAAAGCTCATTAAGACCTGCACATACGAAGGGGTTAGGCACCTGTATATCAGGGAGTAAACCTTCTGAGAAAAAAAACAGCTGGAGCTTGTTAAGGTAATTACACAGGGGAAAGGATAATGTACTGGGAACTCCTCAGAAGAATCTGATTTGTGGTGAGGGGAGAGAGATAAAAGCTCATTTAGGAACGACATGAACATGCTGCGTAGGTAGCTGTTTATCAGTAAATATCTCCACTGAGATTAAGAAAAGCAGTAGCTTAATAAATTAAGTACTTCCCAGAATGGTTACTGTACTGGTAACTCCCCGAAAGAATCTGGATTGTGGTGAGGGAACAGAGAAAAAAGCACATTTAGGACCTGCACTTACGAAGGGTGTAGGAAGCTGTATATCAGGGAGTAAACCTTCTGAGAATAAAAACAGCTGGAGCTTGTTAAGGTAATTACACAGGGGAAAGGATAATGTACGGGGAACTCCTCAGAAGAATCTGATTTGTCGTGAGGGGAGAGAGATAAAAGCATTTATGAACGACATGAACATGCTGCGTAGGAAGCTGTTTACCAGTAAATATCTCCACTGAGATTATGAAAAGCAGTAGCTTAATAAATTAAGTACTTCCTGGTATGGTTACTGTACTGGTAACTCCCCAAAAGAATCTGGATTGTGGTGAGGGAATAGAGAAAAAAGCTCATTTAGGACCTGCACTTACGAAGGGTGTAGGAAGCTGTATATCAGGGAGTAAACCTTCTGAGACTAAAAACAGCTGGAGCTTGTTAAGGTAATTACACAGGGGAAAGGATAATGTACGCAAACTCCTCAGAAGAATCTGATTTGTGGTGAGGGGAGAAAGATAAAAGCTCATTTAGGAACGACATGAACATGCTACGTAGGTAGCTGTTTTTCAGTAAATATCTCCACTGAGATTAAGAAACGCAGTAGCTTAATAAATTAAGTACTTCCTGGTATGGATACTGTACTGGTAACTCCCCAAAAGAATCTGGATTGTGGTGAGGGAACAGAGAATAAAGCTCATTTAGGACCTGCACTTACGAAGGGGGTAGGCAGCTGTATATCAGGGAGTAAACCTTCTGAGAATAAAAACAGCTGGAGCTTGTTAAGGTAATTACACAGGGGAAAGGATAATGTACTGGGAACTCCTCAGAAGAATCGGATTTGTGGTGAGGGGAGAGAGATAAAAGCTCATTTAGGAACGACATGAACATGCTGCGTAGGTAGCTGTTTATCAGTAAATATCTCCACTGAGATTAAGAAAAGCAGTAGCTTAATAAATTAAGTACTTCCTGGTATGGTTACTGTACTGGTAACTCCCCAAAAGAATCTGGAATGTGGTGAGGGAACAGAGAAAAAAGCTCATTTAGGACATGTGTTGAACCTGGGTAACTGCAGTCGAAATCAGGACACGGGGGATGCAAGGCGAGTGAACCAATGCATACTTTATTCCAAGAGGGCCAGAGTTTATATAGGCTTAGAAACCAATTTTACAATTACAGGGTAGAAGATCAATACAGCATGACATTTTTCTCAAATACAGAAGTGGAGGAAATTTCCTACTGTTAGGGCGGGAACTTGATACAAATGCCTTTCTAATTACAGGAGGTAGTGACTACAAAGATTATTGATATCAAAACAAGGAACTGTATACAACCGAGGTAGAACTATAATTATCTCCTAGCTACTATCTCCTTAATGCTAGATAACATCAATCTTGACTTCTCCAAATCCTTGTGAAATAACAGTGAGGAGACTTTCCTGTTTACAGTGAGAATCTAGTGAGGAGACTTTCTTGTTTACAGAGAGAATCTAACACTAAAGGCAGCTGGTCTAGCAAGTCTCCTCAGGGAGACTTGCTAAGTAGGGGGAAAAAGGAGATTCTCACAACAACTGGTGGCTTCCTTTGGCCCACAAACACCAGAAACTCCTTACTGGGAATGTATTCCCAAGGGCCTATTAGTGTGCTAATGAGGCATCAGAGTAACCTTGCGGGGGCTAAATTTTTCCACTGGTTGGAGACTTTAATTCTCCAACAATTCCCCCTTTTTTATTAATTTTTCACAGCCGCTTCTCTGGAATGTTTAAGGGCAGTGAGTAAATCATCAGAGGAATTATTCCTAGTGTAACGCTTCATTATAGCTATGATAGAACAATATCCTAAGAAAAAGACACATATCCTAAGTATTAAGGCAATAGAAGCACTTCCAACACTATGGGTAATACTTTGCCACCACCCCCTAAGGTCTAGTCCTTCTAAGGTCTGAGCTAGTCCTTGGGCTATGTCATCAATAGAGGAGGCATCTGGCATTTCCTTTTGAAAAGCTTCAAAAACCTCCCTGTACAAGCTTTGTTCACTTAACGTACCATTTAGTAGGGCTCCATCTATAAGCATTTGTATATTATTCCATTCATATTCAGAGGCATTATATTTATAAGGTGTTACACAGACATGACTAGAATTCCAATCGCAATTCAAAAACAATCGTTGTTGTAAAGCCAGATATTTCTGTCCAAGCCAAAACACTCCTCCTTTAACAGCTTCTATCTCATCTTGAAGGTGGGCATTTACTTCCAGCTGGTGTTGCCACAGATTGTGGGAGTCCTGGTGCCACTGCACCATAAAGTCATGAGTTTGTACAGATTGTCGCAATGCGGCTCCGGATACTGCTGCAGTTGTAGCAATGGCAATCAGTCCAACGAGTCCTGCAATAATCAGTCCAATGGCATGACGACTCCTCTTCAGAAGCCGCTTAAAAAAACTGCATTACTAATCCTTGTACAGGTCCTCCAGCCCAGGGACGATGCATACGAACAGGGACCCAAAGTGAGTTGCGCTGGGTTAAAATCATGATCCTATCTTGACTAAAAATAAAGGTGACATTGTTATTCAAGCAAGTATACAATTTACAATTTATGCTGGTAATGGCATTCTTAGTTATGTTTATGGGGCCGACCATCAGTACTTGTGGAAAATGAACACAAGCAGAGATATTATAGGTCTTTACAACTGTGAAGTTGTAGGAGGCCGAGGATCCTTTAGTTCCTGAGTAAGTTCCATTGGCCAGCAATACAGGAGCCTGAGAAGCTGCTAATTTCTAGAGATGATGTTGTGGAGGAAATAGCCTGTTTCCATGGGCGAGAGCAGGCCGGCGGTCACTAAAGCCTGCTCCAAACCACCCTAAAAGCTGTTTAGCAGACATGGACATGCTCATAGATAAAGTAGGTTCACAAGATGAGTTATATTCAGTGCAGTTTTTAAACCACACACCAAAAGGTCCCCAATCATACCAAGTATGCTGGGATGTATTCCAAATAGTTGGAAAAATTCCTCGACACCTTTCCCAATGTCTTTCAGTAAAGTTCAGGTTCAGATAAGTAAAATTGTCACATTTAGGCAGGCCAGCAGGAATAGGATAATTATCTAATTTATAGGTATGAGATCCCACAGACCAGGAAGACAGTCTAATCAGCCGAGTTCTACTGGAGTTATATGAACCTCCATGCTGAATCCAATATTGATATCTAAAAGGGTAACATGGGGAGCGGCCTTGACAGATAGCTTTAGAGAACTGAGAATAAGAGAAGTTAAATGATCTTTCCTCTTCCATAGGAAAGACTGGAATGCCAGACCCATAGGGGGAGAGAGTAAATTAGTAATAGATGTAAAAGAGACAGGGGCTTTTGTCCATAAGTATGGACATAAAGGAGGGTTAGAAATATAGGCCCAATACATTACCTCTGATGTAGCCCCTACAGGTTACCAGTGCACACCTGTCCATTAGAATGGCCTTATCACTTGGATGAGAATGTTTCACCCCGGTCTTGATGCACAGAGGGGTGTTTGTTGCTGGATCCACTGGAGCAGGTGCTAGAAAGATGGGCTGTCTTCTGTAGAACATAAGCATACCCTCGCCCCTGGGTTAACTCCCCGGGACCCAATCTAGCCCAACCCCCAATCTATTCCAAACTGGCTGTGGTTTGTTTTGCATAGGCGGAGCTAGGAAGTGTCGCTCAGCTCTTGCTAAAACATCTCCTTGAGGCAAATATAAAAAGTTAAGGACAAATAGTGCTTCTGCAATAACGGCTCGGGCTGTTTTATAAATACTTTTCATAGAAGTTGCATATCCCTCAGTACTATCCATACTCCCCCTCTTTAGTTTTTTAATTTGTGTTTTTAATGTATAATGAGCTCTTTCTACTATACCTTGACCTTGAGGATTGTATTCAATTCCTGTAACATGAAAAATGTTATGAAATTCTAAAAATTTTCGTACTTGTTTACTGGAATAAGCTGGTGCATTGTCAGTTTTTATTTGAGAAGGAATCCCCATGACTGCGAACGTTTCTAGTAAATGTTGAATGACATGAGTCCCTTTTTCCCCTGGTAGAGGAGTTGCCCAAATAAAAGAAGAATATGTATCAATGGATACATGCACATATTGTAAGCGGCCAAATTCAGGGATGTGTGTTACATCCATTTGCCAAATTTTATTAGGAGCAGTTCCTGACGTGTCAATTAATTTTTGAGGGCTACATAAATCCGAATCTCCTTGAAGAATGGAAAATAGATTAGGAATTCTGGGAATTCCTAAGGAAGGGCGAAGCTGTTGGGGTTCTGGACACCCCCTTTCTCCCCCCACAGGGAGAATGGTAACCACAAACTCTATGAAAGAGCACTCAGCCTGGCCCTCCGCCAGCGGAAGGCCAAAGGCGTGCTCACATGGGCAAACGCTAAGTTGAGGACGGGTTGCTGAAGCTTCCCCTCCCCCCAGTCCCCCCCACATGTTACCGAGGGCGGAGGCGAAAAGGAAGGCATCAGGGACACGCTGCGGTGGTGAAAGGCGTCTCAAAGACTTTAATATGGAAGGGCACTTATATAGAAGTAATGGCGGGAAAGAAAGGGGGCTGGCCAAAGGGTCAGTCATAGGCTAGGGGTCACGTTCATCAAGTGACATCACGAAACTTCCCTTTGTGGGCGGGACAACCCCATCATGGTGGCACGCACGTGTTCACCTCCCAAGGGGTGGAGGCCAGAAGGTGGGAGGGACTTCTATTGTCCCAAGGCTGGTGGAAGGGCAGTCTTTCCCAGGCCATAATGATCCCCAACATCTTCCCCTTTTTGTTTTTTTCAATAAGCAGGGGATGCTGTAAACACATGGCATGTGTGGGTATAAGGCAAATGATGACATAAGATCTGTGGGGCCCCTTCCACAAAACTGGGGTGAAGGGTAGGTAAGGGTCCATCCATCTGGCTATGTCCAGAAGTCAGAATCCTCAGCTGGTTTCTGCCAAGTGCAGGAAGGTGCAGACAGCAGCCCTCTTTTGTTGGTGAGGTAGAAGCTGAAACTCTGGCATTCCCGGCAGTTCACAGTAGCTGATAACTCAAACATAAGTGATTAGTAAAACATTCTTTTATATAAACATTGAAGCCAAGGTGTTAAACCTTTGCATTTACCTTTTTAAACATTTCTATCATAAAACATTGGGGTTGAGTGTCAATACCCTCAGCTCCTATTTTCTTTCCAACGGGACTCCCCAAGTCTAGCAGCAGGGGGAGAGGAAAGGAAGAAGCATGGTGCAAAATTCCTTTGGTTTCTTTGTGTGACGCTGTAGGCAGTATTGCCCCAGCAAAACATTGAGCCATGAGACGCTCAAGAAGGAATCTAGAAAGCAAACAAGGAAAGGAAGCTTGGTTGCCTCCTACCGTAGGCAGTCCTACTTTCCATGAGCCATGAGATGCTCAAGAAGGAATCTAGAAAGCAAACAAGGAAAGGAAGCTTGGTTGCCTCCTACCGTAGGCAGTCCTACTTTCCATATTTTCATGGGAGAGCAGAAGTCCAACATGGTCCTCCTTTTCCTGGAGAGAACAAGAAAACATTTCACCAGAGTGGGTGCTCTGGGTTTAATTTTCCAATCTGGAAAAACACATATACTGTACTCCATCCCACACTGATTCGGGATGATTTAAAATTTCTGGATAATTAACATAAGCATAACTAATCCTTAATTAATCCTAGGGAATCCTTAATTAATCCTGGGGAATACCTCCCCCTTTTGTTTTTTAAAATTATGACACCGGCGGCCACCAGGCAGGGAGTATGGATGGAGGTCTCGTCTTCTGTAGCTACTTCCTGCTGTCAAGGGGGCGACGTAAATCAAGGGTCCCTGGTCAGCCTGGCAGTCCGGTGTAGCTGGCAAAAAGTCCCCATCATTACCATGAGTATGGTCACTAGGGCCAGAGAGCGCTATGGTTTTCTCCAGCCCCCCCTGAGTCTTTGGGCATACCCAGAAGTTTCCAAGGCTGGTGCCTCCAGGGTTCAGGCCTGTGTTAGGGTGACAACTGTGAACGGCAAATTCCCCATTGGTGATCTCAGCAAGAGATGTTATTCTGTCAAAAGACACTTTTGAAAAGGTCAGGCAAAGTATCGACAAGTTCTCAGAGCTGGTTGGCATGAATGGCATAGAACACACCCTGGGCATAAGCCAGGAACAGTTCCCTTTTGGAGCATAAACCCAATTGTAAAGTGAACGAGTAAGGAGAAACGACTGAAAGAAGTGGTTAATGATAGAAAACTGGTTTGGCATAGCCAGTCAGAGGCAAAATAAATAAATATATATATACACCTATATACAACTGGCAAAAAAGAAGAAAATGGACAGGAATTATCTCTCTCGATTTCCCGGCTCTGATCCATTTTGAAAGGGTGAAACAAGGCAGCTCCCTTTAGGATAATATGGCACCATTCTCCTCTCACTCCACTCCACCTTTCCGTCTCCTGGACTGGCTAAGTCCCAGGAATTTTAACGTTTGTGGCTGGAATTGCATTTTCCCATCCGCGTTTGAACTCGGGGCCTGAACACTGTCCATGAGCACTTTCGCTCAAGGCTAGTGCTCTACCACTTGAGTCACGGTGCTGATTCAGCCTTTTGCTCGCTCTCTGTGGTTGAGCTCTCAATCTGGCTCTTTGCTGTTTAACTGGGAGGTGGGATTTTGGAGAGATTTTTTCCTTTTGCCCGGGCTGGCTTTGAACTATCCAGGGAGTCATAGTCCTACAAGCCCTTTTTATTCCCAATTGAGCAACAAGGAAAAAACACAACAGAGATAATCCATTTGTAAGTCGTTTAGAACTGACCAAAAATTGCTTGTGAAGGTTTGGCTATAACACTTAGAGAACATGAGATTTACATGCCATCAACTTGAATCACGCCATTGAATCCCACTGGCAAGTGAAAGAGAACACAGATAAATGACAACCAAGGGCAAAGGGTTAAAGCATTGTGGAATCCTCAGTCTCGGAAGTGACTGCGTCCCTCATCCCCATTTGGCAAGTTCCATGCCATGCGATGGGGAACTCTAGGCAAGGCTGTAGTGGCTTCTCTTGCTCACATCTTGTTCTGGGTTGCCTGCAAAATTTCTATATAGATTGGTTAGGGTGTTTAAAATTTTTTCAGCATTTCTGGCTCTGGTATATCGATGCCCTTCTGGTTTAAGCAGGGTGAAAAGACTTTCTTAATCACAAAATTTAAAGACTTTCTTAATCACCAAATTTTACCTGGCTAGCTGTGACCACTAACATAACTATGGTGATTTAACCTGGAGTAACTGTTAGGATGGAACTATTCACATCCTCACAAGGCTCATAAATCATTCGAGCAGCTTCCAATGGGAGAGAGAGCAAAGAATCATTAGTAGTGAAACCAGGCAGTTTGGGAACAGACTGTGGTGGCAGCCACCATCCATGCGGCTAGCACATCTATCCACCTGTATCCTATAAAACAATATATTAATCCTGGGTCAGGAAAGTTGAGGTTAATAGTCACATTTGTATGAAGCAATCTCAATTTCTTGATCTTGAGAGTTTATGAGAACACAGGAGAAAAAATGGGAAGGTAAAATCTTAATTTATGCCAAGAGTTGTTAAGGCTACATGCACACTTAACTTTTAACACACTGAGTATAAAATAACATGCTGATCTTATACCATTATGCTTTTACCACATGTTGCATATTTGAACCTTATGGAAACACACTGAATATAAAATAACATACTGGTGTACTTTTACCACATGTTGCATATTTGAACCTTATGGAAATTTTTATAGGCACCTTTATTTGCATCGAACATTGGGCTGAAAGCCTATTGTTATGCCTTTAAATCTTACCAACAACCACACGCGCGCACACACACACACACACACAAAAATACCTGAGCGCTCTTTAAAATTGCTTTGATTGGCCATTTAAATTTTCTGGAATTCCAGCGGCAAATGATATTAATTTGCCCATAATAGAACCACGTGGTTGAATAAAAAACAAAAGGGAAACCTGTTAATTACACACTCCCAACATGACAATTTTTAAATCACAGTGGACAAGCAAACCCTTTTATCCATCTAGAAAAACCCCAGTTGATTTTATATCTTTGAACTGGTAAACATGGAAGTTCAATCAAATTACCTATTGCTGTATCAAAACTCTTTGTTTTCCTTTTAATATTCCATTTTGGTTTATAACTTGAGACTTTCCTGGCTCCAACCCCGTCTGCAGCTGTGGTAAGTCTGACACAGAGAGAAAACATGCAGGCAAGCACAGCGGGGTGCTTGCCCCTCTCAGCTGCAGCACAATCGGCCAGCCCAGGCGAGTCCCCCCTCACCTGGGGGGAATGGGTGGGGCCCCGCCTCCAATATGGCGTGCCCCATTGTGCTCCACGTGTGTGTTAAGTCAGAGAAATCAGGATTCAACCAACTCACCCGAATTTCTGAGCTTAACGACCATCGGCGGGCATAAAGCAGTTTGCCGGGCTGCAGCAGGTCCAGCCACTCCGGGGTTGCTGCCGCCGCTGCTGCCGCCCACGCACCCCAACTGGGACGCCGGCCCATGGTCTAAACTGCACGCCACGCCTTTTTTTTTTTTTTTTAACTCTATCCGCAGCTCTGCCGCCGCCATGCCACAGCTTCCCACATGGCGGAACCGGGCTCCCGCCACGCCATGCTTGGCCCGCCACACTCGGCTGCCCAAATGCTACCGCAAAAGACGCCTGGTGCCGCCCGGGGCCACGCGAGCCCCAGCCCACGCAGCTCGCAAACCCGGGGCTGCGCGGAGCCCAGTGTACTCACGCTCAGCCCGCGCAAGCCAAACCGCTCCGGCGCTCGGCCACCCACTGATTCTCAAGCGCCACTGCGGGTGCCTGCCATCTGGCCTGGGGCGCACAGAGCAGAACTAACCAACCCCAGCCCGGGGTCGCATTCCTCTTGCTCCGGCCCCACTGCTCCACTGACATGTTTCCGCGGGAGGCGAGCCCCGCTCCCTCCGCCGCCTGGCGCCAAATCGCCATGGCGGGGCAACTCTCTGGCGCCGCGTCCCGCGAGCCTGTGTCTCCATGTTTCTGCCCCGTCTGGATGGGCAGGACCCTCCTCTAAAACCCTACTTAGCAATCTGTGGGGATACTGTACCCCGAACTTCTCGGCCATACGATTCGGCCCCCGTCTGGGCGCCATTTATGTTGGGGTTCTGGACACCCCCTTTCTCCCCCCACGGGGAGAATGGTAACCACAAACTCTATGAAAGAGCACTCAGCCTGGCCCTCCGCCAGCGGAAGGCCAAAGGCGTGCTCACATGGGCAAACGCTAAGTTGAGGACGGGTTGCTGAAGCTTCCCCTCCCCCCAGTCCCCCCCACATGTTACCGAGGGCAGAGGCGAAAAGGAAGGCATCAGGGACACGCTGCGGTGGTGAAAGGCGTCTCAAAGACTTTAATATGGAAGGGCACTTATATAGAAGTAATGGCGGGAAAGAAAGGGGGCTGGCCAAAGGGTCAGTCATAGGCTAGGGGTCACGTTCATCAAGTGACATCACGAAACTTCCCTTTGTGGGCGGGACAACCCCATCATGGTGGCACGCACGTGTTCACCTCCCAAGGGGTGGAGGCCAGAAGGTGGGAGGGACTTCTATTGTCCCAAGGCTGGTGGAAGGGCAGTCTTTTCCAGGCCATAATGATCCCCAACAGAAGCCAATTGATGTCCCTAGTAACTTTTGAAAATTAAGAGTTTTAAACTATTCAGTACGAATTTTTATTAATTGGGGGGTAATTACTTCTCTTCTAACTAAATATCCCAGACTTAAATGGTTCTTCTGTTTAAATGAATTTTATCAGGGGCAATTATTAAATTATACTGTTGAAAGTCTAAAGGCAAAATTTGTAACAATTGTGATACAATATTTTTATCAGGTGCAGCAAATAATAAATCATTTTATTGAAAACCTGTAAAACAAACTGGAGTAGTAATTAAAACAATCATCTTGATAGCCATAGTTTTCTTATATCCAACTTAAAACAAACATTTTAAATTTCATATCTCAGAATACATTTTTGATCTCAAGTCTTTTACCAAGCCTGGTTGTATTAAAAGAAATCTGGAGCCTAGGTATCACCCATTGCTTCATGCTGCTTGTTTTTCACTTCCAAATTTCTTATCTAGAAAGGTATTCTAAAACCTTTTAAAGTAGAGGCTTTCACACCTTTACTTCAGCCTGTATTTGCATAGAAAAACTGAAGCCCAGGGGGCACATTGCCTCCTGGTTGTCTGCTTTAAAAGAGCCATTTTCCTATATACAGAGAGTTAATGAAAGTTGTGTACTTCTATCCCCCATTAGTTTATATACTTTAAAATATTTACCTGATTATATGTGACTTAAGATAGTTAATCTTACTGTCACAGTACAGTTTACACTTAAAAAATTTAGTACCTAATTCATTAAAGTGATACCCAAAACAATTGTAACAAGAGTACACTTAGCAGTGTGCCCCAGAATTATAACCATGAGATTTCAGAGTTAGCATATTTGCCTTTTTAATACATTCAAATTGCAAACCTGTACAGAAATCGAGTTATATCAGGTAAATAAACTTTTAACTCTCCTTTAAGATATTCCAATTTTAATCCATCCTAAGGGGCAGATTTAGAAGTATCAGTCAAATCATACATTTTACCCTGAGGTTTCCAATGTTTATACCTGAAAACAAAAGAAATAAAAGAAAGGCCTCCATTGGCCTGTCCTATAGAATGGGCCTATCTCCATCCTACTCCTTAGAGCTTGATGAACTGCCTTGGGGCCAGCTTGCCCTCTCCCACTATGAATGGACGCCACCCTACGGCTGTCCCATCACGTGGATGGCTAAACTGCACTTTTGTCAGTTTACCCCTCACTACTGAGGATAGGTTCAAGGGCCCATGCTAAGTTCTTATTTATTTATTTATTTATTTATTTTTAACCATGAATTAAAGAATTTTTTAACTATAGTTCCTTTTTAAAATAAAGTAATAATCCTTTAAAGCTTTTGGTAAAGCCCAAACTCGATGATCTTTTGAAGTTTAAAGTTAAACTAACCTATTTTTACATCATACATTTTTAATCTTGAACACATTCACACCCACATACATTTGTGTGCGCGCACACACACATACATACATTCACATATGTAGGTATTAATGTAAACAGAACTTAAAAGCAGTCCAAACAACTATCAGCCGTACATTTTTTAGTGGCAAAAGGTATATTTTCCAATCTTACTCTTGTAATGACCAAAACTTAAAACAAAACCTTTAATGAATGATTTTAGCATTGTTTAGTCTTATTCGCTAGGGCCTATTAGTTTTAGCAAAGTATCTTAGCATACTAAACACTTTTTAGCTGAAGATAACTGGGTTGGGGTCCCCTGGAGTATTACTGAGTCCACCTAGCACTTGACTCTTAGTGTTTACTCTCAGGCTAAGATTAGCCTAGCCGGCTGTTTGAACTCAGCTCTTAGCAGCCTGCACTTTTTCTGCCTTCTTGCAGAAGGAGACACAGTACCTAGTAAATGTTTTGCCCATAGACATGTAAATGGACAACAGAAATAAGGGAAACAAAAGTTTATGTTTAAAACTGGTACCAATCTCAAAGACAAAACTAGTCAAGACAAAACAGAACATAGAAACAGAGGCTTTTACGCCTTGGATGGCATGTCCAGCATCCGCAAGCTGCCAGCCAGAGTGATGGAAAGTCCATAGGGCCCTGAAAATTCTCAGGGGGATCCTCCCCAGTGGAGATTTCCATCCCCTGGCAATCAACCTGCCGAGGCCGCCCACCAGAGGACTTCTTTCCCAATTTAGCACTCCACACGAAACACAACTAATCAAACAAGGACAAAGACACATGAAACATGCAGCGCAGGCGCAAATTAAAAGTACAATTGCAGTAAAAATTCTCTTAAGAAGTAAAAGAAAAATCACTAGTCCTTCCCCAATTCCAGGCTGATGGACTAAAACAGGGAGTGTCAGCTCCCCTGTTAGTGCCTGGTTGTAAACAAAAGATGATGGGGAAGCCTCCTTCACTGGAAGGGAGCCATGAGACGGCCCTGTATTACAGCTGTCCTAAATTGAGTGAATCTGGTCAATATCTTGATAATGACGGGGCTGTGCCACACCTCTGGTTGGAGGGGGTTCAATGACAGGAAAAGTTTGATAGCAAGAGAGAGAGGCAGAACCATAGGACTTAGATTAATTAAAGTAAAAGTGGGCTCCGCGGCCGCAATTATTTGTTCTTTACTTTCACCTTCCTGACTGCCCCTGGCAGATCGAAAGAGCATCTGTAGCACTTTGACTGCACTGCTGAGCTGCCTAAATTATCATTATTCTCTGAAGGAGCATAGGTAGAGGCTGAAGGCTTATTTGATGTTAATTTTTCTTTAACAAAACTGACAGGAGATAGTTCAGGTGTTGCCATGTCTTTTAGCTCCTGCCCAATTTGAGTTTTTACCTCCCCGGACAAATTATAAGCTTTCATAGCTTTTTCCACGTCAGCCTCTGGCTCAGCAGCTGATGTTATGATAGCATCAGGAGACATCATGCTCACGGCTGTATGTATTAATGCCCAAACAGACCAAAATGTAACTGGAACCTTGTCTCCACACCGATATTCATTTTCCATATTATTCTCTACTCGTTCCCAGACTTCTAAATCTAAAGTATCTCCCTCTGGGAACCATAGATTATACTCCACTACCTGTACACACTCATCTCTTTGTGAACACGAGACCATAGCTCCGTCCCGTTTCAATACATGGTGGATAAAATTAGAAAATGGAGTTGGTTTAGCTTGTCCCATAACCCCGTAATTTTTTAAGAATAGGAGCTCACCACACAGATCCCTTGTCTCCAGTGAATTACACACAGATCCCTTGTCTCCTGTGAATTAAAAATATCTCTCACCTCACTCGAGAGCTCTGCAGTTCCGCAATCTCCTGTGGATCAAATGTCAGGTCCCTGGGTCCGGACGCCAGATGTTGAACCTGGGTAACTGCAGTCGAAATCAGGACACGGGGGATGCAAGGCGAGTGAACCAATGCATACTTTATTCCAAGAGGGCCAGGGTTTATATAGGCTTAGAAACCAATTTTACAATTACAGGGTAAAAGATCAATACAGCATGACATTTGTCTCAAATACAGAAGTGGAGGAAATTTCCTACTGTGAGGGCAGGAACTTGATACAAATGCCTTTCTAATTACAGGAGGTAGTGACTACAAAGATTATTGATATCAAAACAAGGAACTGTATACAACCGAGGTAGAACTATAATTATCTCCTAGCTACTATCTCCTTAAGGCTAGATAACATCAATCTTGACTTCTCCAAATACTTGTGAAATAACAGTGAGGAGACTTTCCTGTTTACAGTGAGAATCTAGTGAGGAGACTTTCCTGTTTACAGGGAGAATCTAACACTAAAGGCAGCTGGTCTAGCAAGTCTCCTCAGGGAGACTTGCTAAGTAGGGGGAAAAAGGAGATTCTCACAACAACTGGTGGCTTCCTTTGGCCCACAAACACCAGAAACTCCTTACTGGGAATGTATTCCCAAGGGCCTATTAGTGTGCTAATGAGGCATCAGAGTAACCTTGCGGGGGCTAAATTTTTCCACTGGTTGGAGACTTTAATTCTCCAACAGCCCTGCACTTACGAAGGTGGTAGGCAGCTGTATATCAGGGAGTGAACCTTCTGAGAATAAAAACAGCTGGAGCTTGTTAAGGTAATTACACGGGGGAAAGGATAATGTACTGGGAACTCCTCAGAAGAATCTGATTTGTGGTGAGGGGAGAGAGATAAAAGCTCATTTAGGAACGACATGAACATGCTGCATAGATAGCTGTTTATCAGTAAATATCTCCACTGAGATTAAGAAAAGCAGTAGCTTAATAAATTAAGTACTTCCTGGTATGGTTACTGTACTGGTAACTCCACAAAAGAATATGGATTGTGGTGAGGGAACAGAGAAAAAAGCTCATTTAGGACCTGCACTTACGAAGGGGTTAGGCAGCTATATATCAGGGAGTAAACCTTCTGAGAATAAAAACAGCTGGAGCTTGTTAAGGTAATTACACAGGGGAAAGGATAATGTACTGGGAACTCCTCAGAAGAATCTGATTTGTGGTGAGGGGAGAGAGATAAAAGCTCATTTAGGAACGACATGAACATGCTGCATACGTAGCTGTTTATCAGTAAATATCTCCACTGAGATTAAGAAAAGCAGTAGCTTAATAAATTAAGTACTTCCTGGTATGGTTACTGTACTGGTAACTCCCCAAAAGAATCTGGATTGTGGTGAGGGAACAGAGAAAAAAGCTCATTTAGGACCTGCACTTACGAAGGGGTTAGGCAGCAATATATCAGGGAGTAAACCTTCTGAGAATAAAAAGAGCTGGAGCTTGTTAAGGTAATTACACAGGGGAAAGGATAATGTACTGGGAACTCCTCAGAAGAATCTGATTTGTGGTGAAGGGAGAGAGATAAAAGCTCATTTAGGAACGACATGAACATGCTGCATAGGTAGCTGTTTGTCTGTAAATATCTCCACTGAGATTGAGAAAAGCAGTAGCTTAATAAATTAAATACTTCCTGGTATGGTTACTGTACTGGTAACTCCCCAAAAGAATCTGGATTGTGGTGAGGGATCAGAGAAAAAAGCTCATTTAGGACCTGCACTTACGAAGGGGGTAGGCAGCTGTATATCAGGGAGTAAACCTTCTGAGAATAAAAACAGCTGGAGCTTGTTAAGGTAATTACACAGGGGAAAGGATAATGTACTGGGAACTCCTCAGAAGAATCTGATTTGTGGTGAGGGGAGAGAGATAAAAGATCATTTAGGAACGACATGATCATGCTGCGTAGGTAGCTGTTTATCAGTAAATATCTCCACTGAGATTAAGAAAAGCAGTAGCTTAATAAATTAAGTACGTCCTGGTATGGTTACTGTACTGGTAACTCCCCAAAAGAATCTGGATTGTGGTGATGTGTTGGGGTCCATCTTCCCCCCTAGATGGAAGGGGCCTGAGGCACCTCCCCCAGCGGGGGAATGTGGCCTTTCCATCCTCTCTACATTGGAATCCGGAGAAACCGGTCGGGCAAAGAGACCCCCGACTTAGCTGGCAGCCAGCCTGGCGCCTACCAGCCCCGCCCTGGTTTGGCGCGCTCAGAGTGACGTATCCCCTTGGAGGTCAAGTGACCAGCCCCTTGGAGGTCACCTGACAGCTCATGGCCTATGGGAATCCTGGCCAACCTCCTTCCCCAGATCATCTCCCCTTGTCCCTCTCTCAATAACGTTAGTTCGCTCTCAGAAGCTGACCCATGGTCTATGTCCATAGCTCCCAGGGTAGGATAAAGGTCACATTGCCACGCGGGTCGCGCGCACGCCAGGATGGAGACACCCCTACGTCTCACCCTGACAGACCTGCAGGCCGAGGGTTGGGGGAGAGGACGATACGAGGGTAATAAGAGAGAAAGGAATAAGCATTTGAGCCGGAGCAGAGAAAGCAGTCCCCACACAGTGGCGCCCACGTGGGTTGCACGAATCCACGCGAGGAAGCCCGGCTCCCGACCGGCCCTGATGGAAACAGGTTGGAAATCCTGAGAAGCGCGATCCTCCCACCCCAGGTAAGAGGATGGGACAAGTCCAGAGTCGGCGAAACAATTCGCCCCTTAAGATCCTAAAGTTCACCCTCCAAAAGGCGGGGATTAATATCTCAGAGCCCTGCGCTATACAAATTTGGGAGGAATTGACCCACAGGGTCCCGTGGCTAACTGGAGCCAACCCACACTCATGGGAAACTTGGGACCGACTAGAGCGGGAATTACAAACAGCACCATGGGGAAAACTCCCACTGCGAGCCATTAAGACTCTCAAGGCTTGCCTCCCTTGGGACCCGGGCGGGGAGTCCCTGGATTCAGGAAAAGGTATCCAGAGGGAATTTTGATCTGGAGGGGGCCCCAATGCCCTACTCTGCGAGAAGCCCTGGGACGAAAGCTCGTTCGGTACCCAGGAATCCAAAGCCGCGGCTGGCAGGAGATGAACAGAGCAGCCGCAGGCTTGCTACCCCTCCCCCATGTGAGGCTCAGCTTGACTCTATACATATGCAGATTTCGGCAACCCTGAGCCGCTTTTCTGCGGCGCCGGCGGCGCCCCGCAGCAAAAAAAAAAAAAAAAAAACCGGCCTGGCCACTTTTAAATTCAGAGGCCTTGAAGCTACAGATTTTCATGAGTGCAGGAGGATGGTTTTTGAGAGAGGCAGGCCGAACGCGTCCTGGACAAAACATCTACTTTACAGCCTGACTCTCAGATTTCCCACCAACCAAGGCAATAAACAGCCTAAAGCCCCTTGCTGGGCAGTCCCTATTGCCAGAGACAGTAATCATGATATTTGGAAAAAAGTTCCGATTCTTAATTAATACAGGAGCAGATCGGACCATATGCATTTAATTGGACAACATTATTATTGGATCAGCAGATGCCCATGTGCTAGATTTGGCCTATAGCAAGGCCCAAACACTCCTTCAAAGAGGAGGGCTGCGTATAGCCAGTGACAAGGTTCAGAAAGTATACCCCTTCAAGATCTTGGGGGCAGAGCTTAAACTAGACTCTGTATGCCCACTCAAGCCCCAGTTACCCTTCCAGGCAACTTATACTCTGGTGGAGATGCAAAGACTGTTAGGTGAAATTAATTGGCTAAGATCCTGGCTTCAACTGCCTACAGAGGAGCTGTTACCGCTCCATGACTCTTTGAAGGGCAAAGCGCCCACTGATGTTATTACAATAACTCCATCACTCCAAACAGCCTTCCAGAAAATCCAATTGGCCTTAAATAAGGCACAGCTGGCACGCTACAAGCCTAAGTGCCCACTTTGTCTTTGGATCCTCCCCGGATCCGAACTTTCTTCAGCTGCAATTACGCAATCAGGCGAGCCCCTTCAGTGGGTGCACGCAGCAGTGGGAGGAGCTCCCAGAGTTTATTCCCAGTTAGACCAGCTAGCTGACTTGGTAATTAAGGGCAGGGATACTTCCCTGAGACATTATGGAAGAGATCTTGACGTGCTAACTATTCCCTACCGGTTGTCAGATTTTGAATGGGTCAGGAGAAATAATTCACGTGTGTCTAGTGCCCTGGAGGGCTTTATGGGTAAGATAGATTGCCACTATGGCACTTCAAAATGGGTGACCTCATTTTCCAGGCTACAATGGACACCCCCTGTGCTTTTCTCTACCAAGCCTCTTGTCAAGACTGCCAATGTCTTTACAAATGGTGGGCGAGCCGACTCTGCCGTAGTGGTGCGCTCTGCCTCGCCCCCTGCCGGTGGGAAAGATAACACCCATTACTTTGAAGCCGTCACTGGCTCTGCACAATTTAAAGAGTTGTATGCAGTCGCCTTGGCACTGACCCATGTTAAACAGCCAATGAACTTGTTCTCTGATAGTCTATATGTGGTTAATTTGCTACCCAACCTAGTGTGTTCACATATCAAGTTGGATGGAAACCCAATCACTCCTCTGATGATCCAAGTCAGGTCTCTGTTAAAAGAGCGGAGTGAGCCTATTTTTTTACAGCACCTTCGTGGACACCAAGGACTGCCTGGGGACCTGGCACAAGGTAATCGTATGGCTGACCAGCTGGCCACTAATGGAACCATCATAGCTCTGGCCATTGTACAACCTCAAAACCTCCAAATGGCCAAAGGGCTTCATGAGCGTACTCACTTAAATTGGAGAGCGTTACATCAGAGATTTCCTTCAATTCCTATAAAAGACTTAAAAAAGATTATAAGGACTTGCAAATCATGTATGCCTTTCGTGCAAGTCCCTCCCTTACAATCTCCAGGTGTGAATTCAAGAGGTTTAAGACCCAACTTAATTTGGCAGACTGATGTGACCTATTACGCCCCCTTTGGAAGGCTAAAATATATATTTATGTCCATTGACACCTGCTCCGGTGCATGTTGGGCCTCTCTGCATACCGGTGAAAGAGCACGGCATGCTGAAAGCCACTTCTTACAATGTTTTGCTATCCTAGGACTGCCTTTACAGGTTAAAACAGATAATGGACCTTGTTTCACCAGTAAGCCTTTACAGGCATTTTTTCAAATGTGGAATATTAAACATACCACTGGAATACCTTATAACCCAAAGGGTCAAGCCATAATTGAGAGGCATAATAGGACCCTGAAGGATCAATTATTAAAACAAAAAGGGGGGGGGAAGCCCCCAGGACCAGCTGAGGACAGCGTTGTTTACATTGAATATTTTAAATTTCTCTAAGGACCAACCTCTGTCGGCTTTCCAGAGACACTGGTCAAGCCAAACACCCTACTTAAAAGTGGAGGCCCGGTGGAAGGATTCTCTGACAGGGGCGTGGCGTGGACCCGACCCAATTATCAGCGCAGGAAGGGGATTCGCCTGCGTCTTCCCTACTGGGGAACCGAATCCAATCTGGATACCAGCTAGAGATGTAAAATATTGTCCAACAGAATGACCACCCAAGGGCACCTGCCCTTGAGGGATGTCTCCCCTTGTTTCCTCTCAGGAAAGCAAAGACCGAGGTGGAATTTTCTAAGGAGAAACGGGAAAGCCTGCCTGCACCAGCGATGGACCTGGACCCAGTGTCGGCCCTGTTTCTTCCCTGGACCCTGCCTGACGCCCTTTGGAGTAACGTTTGCTGTGGCAGCGTGGCCCACAGCCTTGCACAAGGACCAAAGGGAACTTTTGCACGGTTGTCCCTCTCTTTCGCTCCCCCCTTTGCTGCTTATCTCAGGGGTCCCCATTGGAGGGAAATAGGAGCTAAAGGACTTGGACACTTTAATGTTTTATTATAAATGTTTATAATAAGTAAGGTATTGGCACCTTGCTGCAATGTTTACTGTGAAGTGTTTACTATCCTCAGTTGTTAAGTTACCAGCATCCTGGCTGCCACATCACCAGGACCTGAACCTGCCCCTCTACCTCACCAGCGGGGGAAGGAAGAGCCACCTGTGCTACCTCGAGCGACACCAGACTGGACCAGAATTCCTGTTTTCCGTGGACTGACCCCGATAAGAGACCCTCCATTGCCTTGTGCCTTGTTGTAATCACTCATGTGTTACAATTGCTCATGTGTTACAGTTGCTCATGTTTGCATTTGCCTTGTATTACGATTGCTTATGCTCATGTCTGCTTTATGCTCCCATTTACCTTATGTTTACATTGGGTCTCTTGTTGTTAGCGATGGACCAGAGCTGTCTAGGTACCAAGTGGCCTTTGGCCTTTTAGCCATATAAGAACCCCAAGAGGCTCATCACTCAAACCCTAGGACCTGCTGCTCAGTAAGGTCCGCCGGCACCGGAAAAATTATCAGGATTTCTTTCAAATGCCAATCCTACTCTCCCCAAGGCCTCTCATCGGGCCCGCCAGCCCGGCAGGAAGGTCAGCCTGAAGAGCTAGGGCGTTAGCCCGAGACGGGTAAGACTCCCCTTGGGGGGGGGGGGAACCTAAGACATGGCGCGCTCTCGAGTAGGGCGCCTCCTGCTGTTCGAAAAAAAAATATAAAAGAGGCAGATGTTGGGGTCCATCTTCCCCCCTAGATGGAAGGGGCCTGAGGCACCTCCCCCAGCTGGGGAATGCGGCCTTTCCATCCTCTCTACATTGGAATCCGGAGAAACCGGTCGGGCAGAGACCCCCGACTTAGCTGGCAGCCAGCCTGGCGCCTACCAGCCTCGCCCTGGTTTGGCGCGCTCAGAGTGACGTAGCCCCTTGGAGGTCAAGTGACCAGCCCCTTGGAGGTCACCTGACAGCTCATGGCCTATGGGAATCCTGGCCAACCTCCTTCCCCAGATCATCTCCCCTTGTCCCTCTCTCAATAAAGTTAGTTCGCTCTCAGAAGCTGACCCGTGGTCTATGTCCATAGCTCCAGGGTAGGATAACGGTCACATTGCCACGCGGGTCGCGCTCAAGCCAGGACGGAGACACCCCTACGTCTCACCCTGACAGACCTGCAGGCCGAGGGTTGGGGGAGAGGACGATACGAGGGTAATAAGAGAGAAAGGAATAAGCATTTGAGCCAGAGCAGAGAAAGCAGTCCCCACAGTGAGGGAACAGAGAAAAAAGCTCATTTAGGACCTGCACTTACGAAGGGGGTAGGCAGCTGTATATCAGGGAGTAAACCTTCAGAGAATAAAAACAGCTGGAGCTTGTTAAGGTAATTACACAGGGGAAAGGATAATGTACTGGGAACTCCTCAGAAGAATCTGATTTGTGGTGAGGGGAGAGAGATAAAAGCTCATTTAGGAACGACATGAACATGCTGCGTAGGTAGCTGTTTATCAGTAAATATCTCCACTGAGATTAAGAAAAGCAGTAGCTTAATAAATTAAGTACTTCATGGTATGGTTACTGTACTGGTAACTCCCGAAAAGAATCTGGATTGTGGTGAGGGGAGAGAGATAAAAGCTCATTTAGGAACGACATGAAAATGCTGCTTTGGTAGCTGTTTATCAATAAATATCTCCACTGAGATTAAGAAAAGCTGTAGCTTAATAAATTTAGTATTTCCTGGTAGGGTTACTGTACTGGTAACTCCCCAAAAGAATCTGGATTGTGGTGAGGGAACAGAGAAAAAAGCTCATTGAGGACCTGCACTTAAAAGGGGGTAGGCAGCTGTATATCAGCTAGTATCCCTTCTGAGAATAAAAACATCTGGAGCATTTTAAGGTAATTACACATGGGAAAGGATAATGTACTGGATACTCCTCAGAAGAATCTGATTTGTGGTGAGGGGAGAGAGATAAAAGCTCATTTAGGAACGACATGAACATGCTGCGTAGGTAGCTGTTTATCAGTAAATAACTCCACTGAGATTAAGAAAAGCAGTAGCTTAATAAATTAAGTACTTCCTGGTATGGTTACTGTACTGGTAACTCCCCAAAAGAATCTGGATTGTGGTGAGGGAACAGAGAAAAAAGCTCATTTAAGACCTGCACTTACGAAGGGGGTGGGCAGCTGTATATCAGCGAGTAAACCTTCTGAGAATAAAAACAGCTGGAGCTTGTTAAGGTAATTACACAGGGGAAAGGATAATGTACTGGAAACTCCTCAGAAGAATCTGATTGGTGGTGAGGGGAGAGAGATAAAAGCTCATTTAGGAACGACATGAACATGCTGCATAGGTAGCTGTTTATCAGTAAATATCTCCACTGAGATTAAGAAAAGCAGTAGCTTAATACATTAAGTACTTCCCGGTATGGTTACTGTACTGGTAACTCCCCAAAAGAATCTGGATTGTGGTGAGGGAACAGAGAAAAAAGCTCTTTTATGACCTGCACTTACGAAGGGGGTAGGCAGTTGTATATCAGGGAGTAAACCTTCTGATAATAAAAACAGCTGGAGCTTGTTAAGGTAAGTACACAAGGGAAAGGATAATGTACTGGGAACTCCTCAGAAGAATCTGATTTGTGGTGAGGGGAGAGAGATAAAAGCTCATTTAGGAACGACATGAACGTGCTCAGTAGGTAGCTGTTTATCAGTAAATATCTCCACTGAGATTAAGAAAAGCAGTAGCTTAATAAATTAAGTACTTCCTGGTATGGTTACTGTACTGGTAACTCCCCAAAAGAATCTGGATTGTGGTTAGGGAACAGAGAAAAAAGCTCATTTAGAACCTGCAATTACGAAGGAGGTAGGCAGCAGTATATCAGGGAGTAAACCTTCTGAGAATAAAAACGGCTGGACCTTGTTAAGGTAATTACACAGGGGAAAGCATAATGTAGTGGGAACGCCTCAGAAGAATCTGATTTGTGGTGAGGGGAGAGAGATAATAGATCATTTAGGAACGACATGTACATGCTGCGTAGGTAGCTGTTTATCAGTAAATATCTCCACTGAGATTAAGAAAAGCAGTACCTTAATAATTTAAGTACTTCCTGGTATGGTTACTGTACTGGTAACTCCCCAAAAGAATCTGGATTGTGTTGAGGGAACAGAGAATAAAACTCATTTACGACCTGCACTTACGAAGGGGGTAGGCAGCTGTATATCAGGGAGTAAACCTTCTGACAATAAAAACAGCTGGAGCTTGTTAAGGTAATTACACAGGGGAAAGGATAATGTACTGGGAACTCCTCCTAAGAATCTGATTTGTGGTGAGGGGAGAGAGATAAATACTCATTTAGGAACGACATGATCATCCTGCGTAGGTAGCTGTTTATCAGTAAATATCTCCACTGAGATTAAGAAAAGCAGTAGCTTAATAAATTAAGTACTTCCTGGTATGGTTACTGTACTGGTAACTCCCCAAAAGAATCTGGATTGTGGTGAGGGAACAGAGAAAAAAGCTCATTTAGGACCTGCACTTACGAAGGGTGTAGGCAGCTGTATATCAGGGAGTAATCCTTCTGAGAATAAAAACAGCTGGAGCTTGTTAAGGTAATTACACAGGGGAAAGGATAATGTACTGGGAACTCCTCAGAAGAATCTGATTGGTGGTGAGGGGAGAGAGATAAAAGCTCATTTAGGAAGGACATGAACATGCTGCGTAGGTAGCTGTTTATCAGTAAATATCTCCACTGAGATTAAGAAAAGCAGTAGCTTAATACATTAAGTACTTCCTGGTATGGTTACTGTACTGGTAACTCCCCAAAAGAATCTGGATTGTGGTGAGGGAACAGAGAAAAAAGCTCATTTAGGACCTGCACTTACGAAGGGTGTAGGCAGCTGTATATCAGGGAGTAATCCTTCTGAGAATAAAAACAGCTGGAACTTGTTAAGGTAATTACACAGGGGAAAGGATAATGTACTGGGAACTCCTCAGAAGAATCTGATTTGTGGTGAGGGGAGAGAGATAAAAGCTCATTTAGGAACGAGATGAACATGCTGCGTAGGTAGCTGTTTATCAGTAAATATCTCCACTGAGATTAACAAAAGCAGTAGCTTAGTAAATTAAGTACTTCCTGGAATGGTTACTGTACTGGTAACTCCCCATAAGAATCTGGATTTTGGTGAGGGATCAGAGATAAAAGCTCATTTAGGACCTGCACTTACGAAGGGGGTAGGCAGCTGTATATCAGGGAGTAAACCTTCTGAGAATAAAAACAGCTGGAGCTTGTTAAGGTAATTACACAGGGGAAAGGATAATGTACTGGGAACTCCTGAGAAGAATCTGATTTGGGGTGAGGGGAGAGAGATAAAAGCTCATTTAGGAATGACATGAACATGCTGCGTAGGTAGCTGTTTATCAGTAAATATCTCCACTGAGATTAAGAAAAGCAGTAGCTTAATAAATTAAGTACTTCCTGGTATGGTTACTGTACTGGTAACTCCCCAAAAGAATCTGGATTGTGGTTAGGGAACAGAGAAAAAAGCTCATTTAGAACCTGCAATTACAAAGGAGGTAGGCAGCAGTATACCAGGGAGTAAACCTTCAGAGAATAAAAACAGCTGGACCTTGTTAAGGTAATTACACAGGGGAAAGGATAATGTACTGGGAACTCCTCAGAAGAATCTGATTTGTGGTGAGGGGAGAGAGATAAAAGCTCATTTAGGAACGACATGAACATGCTGCGTAGGTAGCTGTTTATCAGTAAATATCTCCACTGAGATTAAGAAAATCAGTAGCTTAATAAATTAAGTACTTCCTGGTATGGTTACTGTACTGGTAGCTCCCCAAAAAAATCTGGATTGTGGTGAGGGAACAGAGAAAAAAGCTCATTTAGGACCTGCACTTACAAAGGGGGTAGGCAGGTGTATATCAGGGAGTAAACCTTCTGAGAATAAAAACAGCTGGAGCTTGTTAAGGTAATTACTCAGGGCAAAGGATAATGTACTGGGATTCCTCAGAACAATCTGATTTGTGATGAGGGGAGAGAGTAAAAGCTCATTTATGAACGACATGAACATGCTGCGTAGGTAGCTGTTTATGAGTAAATATCTCCACTGAGATTAAGAAAATCAGTAGCTTAATAAATTAAGAACTTCCTGGTATGGTTACTGTACTGGTAACTCCCCAAAAGAATCTGGATTTTGGTGAGGGAACAGAGAAAAAAGCTCATTTAGGACCTGTACTTATGAAGGGGGTAGGCAGCTGTATATCAGGGAGTAAACCTTCTGAGAATAAAAACAGCTGGAGCTTGTTAAGGTAATTACACAGGGGAAATGATAATGTACAGGGAACTCCTCAGAAGAATCTGATTTGTGGTGAGGGGAGAGAGATAAAAACTCATTTAGGAACGACATGAACATGCTGTGTAGGTAGCTGTTTATCAGTAAATATCTCCACTGAGATTAAGAAAAGCAGTAGCTTAATAAATTAAGTACTTCCTGGTATGGTTACTGTACTGGTAATTCCCCAAAAGAATCTGGATTGTGGTGAGGGAACAGAGAAAAAAGCTCATTTAGGACTTGCACTTACGAAGGTGGTAGGCAGCTGTATATCAGGGAGTAAACCTTCTGAGAATAAAAACAGCTGGAGCTTGTTAAGGTAATTACACAGGGGAAAGGATAATGTACTGGGAACTCCTCAGAAGAATCTGATTTGTGGTGAGGGGAGAGAGATAAAAACTCATTTAGGAACGACATGAACATGCTGCGTATGTAGCTGGTTATCAGTAAGTATCTCCACTGAGATACAGAAAACAGTAGCTTAATAAATTAAGTACTTCCTGGTATGGTTACTGTACTGGTAACTCCCCAAAAGAATCTGGATTGTGGTGAGGGAACAGAGAAAAAAGCTCATTTAGGACCTGCACTTAGGAAGGGCGTAGGCAACTGTATATCAGGGAGTAAACCTTCTGAGAATAAAAACAGCTGGAGCTTGTTAAGGTAATTACACTGGGGAAAGGATAATGTACTGGGAACTCCTCAGAAGAATCTGATTTGTGGTGAGGGGAGAGAGATAAAAGCTCATTTCTGAACGACATGAACATGCTGCGTAGGTAGCTGTTTTTCAGTAAATATCACCACTGAGATTAAGAAAAGCAGTAGCTTAATAAATTAAGTACTTCCTGGTATGGTTACTGTACTGGTAACTCCCCAAAAGAATCTGGATTGTGGTGAGGGAACAGAGAAAAAAGCTCATTTAGAACCTGCAATTACGAAGGAGGTTGGCAGCAGTATATCAGGGAGTAAACCTTCTGAGAATAAAAACAGCTGGAGCTTGTTAAGGTAATTACACTGGGGAAAGGATAATGTACTGGGAACTAATCAGAAGAATCTGATTTGTGGTGAGGGGAGAGAGATAAAAGCTCATTTCTGAACGACATGAACATGCTGCGTAGGTAGCTGTTTATCAGTAAATATCTCCACTGAGATTAAGAAAAGCAGTAGCTTAATACATTAAGTACTTCCTGGTATGGTTACTGTACTGGTAACTCCCAAAAGAATCTGGATTATGGTGAGGGAACAGAGAAAAAAGCTCATTTAGGACCTGCACTTACGAAGGGTGTAGGCAGCTGTATATCAGGGAGTAATCCTTCTGAGAATAAAAACAGCTGGAGCTTGTTAAGGTAATTACACAGGGGAAAGGATAATGTACTGGGAACTCCTCAGAAGAATCTGATTTGTGGTGAGGGGAGAGAGATAAAAGCTCATTTAGGAACGAGATGAACATGCTGCGTAGGTAGCTGTTTATCAGTAAATATCTCCACTGAGATTAAGAAAAGCAGTAGCTTAATAAATTAAGTACTTCCTGGTATGGTTACTGTACTGGTAACTACCCAAAAGAATCTGGATTGTGGTGAGGGAACAGAGAAAAAAGCTCATTTAGGACCTGCACTTACGAAGGGGGTAGGCAGCTGTATATCAGGGAGTAAACCTTCTGAGAATAAAAACAGCTGGAGCTTGTTAAGGTAATTACACAGGGGAAAGGATAATGTACTGGGAACTCCTCAGAAGAATCTGATTGGTGGTGAGGGGAGAGAGATAAAAGCTCATTTAGGAACGACATGAACATGCTGCGTAGGTAGCTGTTTATCAGTAAATATCTCCACTGAGATTAAGAAAAGCAGTAACTTAATACATTAAGTACTTCCTGGTATGGTTACTGTACTGGTAACTCCCCAAAAGAATCTGGATTGTGGTGAGGGAACAGAGAAAAAAGCTCATTTAGGACCTGCACTTACGAAGGGTGTAGGCAGCTGTATATCAGGGAGTAATCCTTCTGAGAATAAAAACAGCTGGAGCTTGTTAAGGTAATTACACAGGGGAAAGGATAATGTACTGGGAACTCCTCAGAAGAATCTGATTTGTGGTGAGGGGAGAGAGATAAAAGCTCATTTAGGAACGAGATGAACATGCTGCGTAGGTAACTGTTTATCAGTAAATATCTCCACTGAGATTAACAAAAGCAGTAGCTTAGTAAATTAAGTACTTCCTGGTATGGTTACTGTACTGGTAACTCCCCAAAGAATCTGGATTTTGGTGAGGGATCAGAGATAAAAGCTCATTTAGGACCTGCACTTACGAAGGGGGTAGGCAGCTGTATATCAGGGAGTAAACCTTCTGAGAATAAAAACAGCTGGAGCTTGTTAAGGTAATTACACAGGGGAAAGGATAATGTACTGGGAACTCCTGAGAAGAATCTGATTTGGGGTGAGGGGAGAGAGATAAAAGCTCATTTAGGAACGACATGAACATGCTGCGTAGGTAGCTGTTTATCAGTAAATATCTCCACTGAGATTAAGAAAAGCAGTAGCTTAATAAATTAAGTACTTCCTGGTATGGTTACTGTACTGGTAACTCCCCAAAAGAATCTGGATTGTGGTGAGGGAACAGAGAAAAAAGCTCTTTTATGACCTGCACTTACGAAGGGGGTAGGCAGTTGTATATCAGGGAGTAAAACTTCTGATAATAAAAACAGCTGGAGCTTGTTAAGGTAAGTACACAGGGGAAAGGATAATGTACTGGGAACTCCTCAGAAGAATCTGATTTGTGGTGAGGGGAGAGGGATAAAAGCTCATTTAGGAACGACATGAACGTGCTCAGTAGGTAGCTGTTTATCAGTAAATATCTCCACTGAGATTAAGAAAAGCAGTAGCTTAATAAATTTAGTACTTCCTGGTATGGTTACTGTACTGGTAACTCCCCAAAAGAATCTGGATTGTGGTGAGGGAACAGAGAAAAAAGCTCATTTAGGACCTGCACTTACGAAGGGGGTAGGCAGCTGTATATCAGGGAGTAAACCTTCTGAGAATAAAAACACCTGGAGCTTGTTAAGGTAATTACACAGGGGAAAGGATAATGTACTGGGAACTCCTCAGAAGAATCTGATTTGTGGTGAGGGGAGAGAGATAAAAACTCATTTAGGAACGACATGAACATGCTGTGTAGGTAGCTGTTTATCAGTAAATATCTCCACTGAGATTAAGAAAAGCAGTAGCTTAATAAATTAAGTACTTCCTGGTATGGTTACTGTACTGGTAACTCCCCAAAAGAATCTGGATTGTGGTGAGGGAACAGAGAAAAAAGCTCATTTAGGACTTGCACTTACGAAGGTGGTAGGCAGCTGTATATCAGGGAGTAAACCTTCTGAGAATAAAAACAGCTGGAGCTTGTTAAGGTAATTACACAGGGGAAAGGATAATGTACTGGGAACTCCTCAGAAGAATCTGATTTGTGGTGAGGGGAGAGAGATAAAAACTCATTTAGGAACGACATGAACATGCTGCGTATGTAGCTGGTTATCAGTAAGTATCTCCACTGAGATTAAGAAAACAGTAGCTTAATAAATTAAGTACTTCCTGGTATGGTTACTGTACTGGTAACTCCCCAAAAGAATCTGGATTGTGGTGAGGGAACAGAGAAAAAAGCTCATTTAGGACCTGCACTTACGAAGGGGGTAGGCAACTGTATATCAGGGAGTAAACCTTCTGAGAATAAAAACAGCTGGAGCTTGTTAAGGTAATTACACTGGGGAAAGGATAATGTACTGGGAACTCCTCAGAAGAATCTGATTTGTGGTGAGGGGAGAGAGATAAAAGCTCATTTCTGAACGACATGAACATGCTGCGTAGGTAGCTGTTTTTCAGTAAATATCTCCACTGAGATTAAGAAAAGCAGTAGCTTAATAAATTAAGTACTTCCTGGTATTGTTTCTGTACTGGTAACTCCCCAAAAGAATCTGATTGTGGTGAGGGAACAGAGAAAAACGCTCATTTAGGACCTGCACTTGCGAAGGGAATAGCCAGCTCTTTATCTGGGAGTAAACCTTCTGAGAAAGAAAAACCGCTAGAGCTTGTTAAGGTAATTACACAGGGGAAAGGAAAATGTACTGGGAACTCCTCAGAAGAATCTGATTTGTGGTGAGGGGAGAGAGATAAAAGCTCATTTAGGAACGACATGAACATGCTGCATAGGTAGCTGTTTATCAGTAAATATCTCCACTGAGATTAAGAAAAGCAGTAGCTTAATAAATGAAGTACTTCCTGGTATGGTTACTGTACTGGTAACTCCCCAAAAGAATCTGGATTGTGGTGAGGGAACAGAGAAAAAAGCTCATTTAGGACCTGCACTTACGAAGGCGGTAGGCAGCTGTATATCAGAGTAAAACTTCTGAGAATAAAAACAGCTGGAGATTGTTAAGGTAATTACACAGGGGAAAAGATAATGTACTGGGAACTCCTCAGAATAATCTGATTTGTGGTGAGGGGAGAGAGATAAAAGCTCATTTAGGAAAGACATGAACATGCTGCGTAGGTAGCTGTTTATCAATAAATATCTCCACTGAGAATAAGAAAAGCAGTAGCTTAATAAATTAAGTACTTCCTGGTATGGTTACTGTACTGGTAACTCCCCAAAAGAATCTGGATTGTGGTGAGGGAACAGAGAAAAAAGCTCATTTAGGACCAGCACTTATGAAGGGGGTAGGCAGCTGTATATCAGGAAGTAAACCTTCTGAGAATAAAAACAGCTGGAGCTTGTTAAGGTAATTACACAGGGGAAAGGATAATGTACTGGGAACTCCTCAGAAGAATCTGATTTGTGGTGAGGGGAGAGAGATAAAAGCTCATTTAGGAACGACATGAATGCTGCGTAGGTAGCTGTTATCAGTAAATATCTCCACTGAGATTAAGAAAAGCAGTAGCTTAATAAATTAAGTACTTCCTGGTATGGTTACTGTACTGGCAACTCCCCAAAAGAATCTGGATTGTGGTGAGGGAACAGAGAAAAAAGCTCATTTAGGACCTGCACTTACGAAGGGGGTAGGCAGCTGTATATCAGGGAGTAAACCTTCTGAGAATAAAAACAGCTGGAGCTTGTTAAGGTATTAGACAGGGGAATAGATAATGTACTGGGAACTCCTCAGAAGAATCTGATTTGTGGTGAGGGAGAGAGATAAAGCTCATTTAGGAACGACATGAACATGCTGTGTAGGTAGCTGTTTATCAGTAAATATCTCCACTGAGATTAAGAAAAGCAGTAGCTTAATAATTCAGTGCTTCCTGGTATGGTTACTGTACTGGTAACTCCCAAAAGAATCTGGATTGTGGTGAGGGAACAGATAAAAAGCTCATTTAGGACCTGCACTTATGAAGGGGGTAGGCAGTGTATATCAGGGAGTAAACCTTCTGCGAATAAAAACAGCTGGAGCTTGTTAAGGTAATTACCCAGGGGAAAGGATAATGTACTGGGAACTCCTCAGAAGAATCTGATTTGTGGTGAGGGAGAGAGATAAAAGCTCATTTAGGAACGACATGAACATGCTGCGTAGGTAGCTGTTTATCAGTAAATATCTCCACTGAGATTAAGAAAAGCAGTAGCTTAATAAATTAAGTACTTCCTGGTATGGTTACTGTACTGGTAACTCCCCAAAAGAATCTGGATTGTGGTGAGGGAAGAGAAAAAGCTCATTTAGGACCTGCACATACGAAGGGGGTAGGCAGCTGTATATCAGGGAGTAAACCTTCTGAGAATAAAAACAGCTGGAGCTTGTTAAGGTAAATTACACAGGGGAAAGGATAATGTACTGGGAACTCCTCAGAAGAATGTGATTTGTGGTGAGGGCTGAGAATAAAAGCTCATTTAGGACGACATGAACATGCTGGTAGGTAGCTGTTTATCAGTAAATATCTCCACTGAGATTAAGAAAAGCAGTAGCTTGTTAAATTAAGTTACTTCCTGGTATGGTTACTGTACTGGTAACTCCCCAAAGAATCTGATTGTGGTGAGGGAATAGAGAAAAAAGCTCATTTAGGACCTGCACTTACGAAGGGGGTAGGCTGTATATCAGGGAGTAAACCTTCTGAGAATAAAAACAGCTGGAGCTTAATTAAGGTAATTACACAGGATGGATAATGTACTGGGAACTCCTCAGAAGAATCTGATTTGTGGTGAGGGCTGAGAAAAAAGCTCATTTAGGAACGACATGAACATGGCGTAGGTAGCTGTTTATCAGTAAATATCTCCACTGAGATTAAAAAAGCAGTAGCTTAATTAAGGTACTTCCTGGTAAAGGTTACTGTACTGGTAACTCCCAAAGAATCTGGATTTGTGGTGAGGGAGAGAGAAAAAAGCTCATTTAGGACCTGCACTTACGAATTGGGTAGGCAGCTGTATATCAGGGAGTAAACCTTCTGAGAATAAAAACAGCTGGAGCTTGTTAGATAATTACACACGGGAAAGGATAATGTACTGGGAACTCCTCAGAAGAATCTGATTTGTGGTGAGGGGAGAGAGATAAAAGCTCATTTAGGAACGACATGAACATGCTGCGTAGTAGCTGTTTATCAGTAAATATCTCCACTGAGATTAAGAAAAGCAGTAGCTTAATAAATTAAGTACTTCCTGGTATGGTTACTGTACTGGTAACTCCCCAAAAGAATCTGGATTGTGGTGAGGGAACAGAGAAAAAAGCTCATTTAGGACCTGCACTTACGAAGGGGTAGGCAGCTGTATATCAGGGAGTAAACTTCTGAGAATAAAAACAGCTGGAGCTTGTTAAGGTAATTACACAGGGGAAAGGATAATGTACTGGGAACTCCTCAGAAGAATCTGATTTGTGGTGAGGGGAGAGAGATAAAAGCTCATTTAGGAACGACATGAACATGCTGCGTACGTAGCTGTTTATCAGTAAATATCTCCACTGAGATTAAGAAAAGCAGTAGCTTAATAAATTAAGTACTTCCTGGTATGGTTACTGTACTGGTAACTCCCCAAAAGAATCTGGATTGTGGTGAGGGAACAGAGAAAAAAGCTCATTTAGGACCTGCACATACGAAGGGGGTAGGCAGCTGTATATCAGGGAGTAAACCTTCTGAGAATAAAAACAGCTGGAGCTTGTTAAGGTAATTACACAGGGGAATGGATAATGTACTGGGAACTCCTCAGAAGAATCTGATTTGTGGTGAGGGGAGAGAGATAAAAGCTCATTTAGGAACGACATGAACATGCTGCGTAGGTAGCTGTTTATCAGTAAATATCTCCACTGAGATTAAGAAAAGCAGTAGCTTAATAAATTAAGTACTTCCTGGTATGGTTACTGTACTGGTAACTCCCCAAAAGAATCTGGATTGTGGTGAGGGAACAGAGAAAAAAGCTCATTTAGGAACTGCACTTACGAAGGGTAGGCAGCTGTATATCAGGGAGTAAACCTTCTGAGAATAAAAACAGCTGGAGCTTGTTAAGGTAATTACACAGGGGAAAGGATAATGTACTGGGAACTCCTCAGAAGAATCTGATTTGTGGTGAGGGGAGAGAATAAAGCTCATTTAGGAACGACATGAACATGCTGCGAGGTAGCTGTTTATCAGTAAATATCTCCACTGAGATTAAGAAAAGCAGTAGCTTAATAAATTAAGTACTTCCTGGTATGGTTACTGTACTGGTAACTCCCCAAAAGAATCTGGATTGTGGTGAGGGAACAGAGAAAAAAGCTCATTTAGGACCTGCACTTACGAGGGGTAGCAGCTGTATATCAGGGAGTAAACCTTCTGAGAATAAAAACAGCTGGAGCTTGTTAAGGTAATTACACAGGGGAAAGGATAATGTACTGGGAACTCCTCAGAAGAATCTGATTTGTGGTGAGGGGAGAGAGATAAAAGCTCATTTAGGAACGACATGAACATGCTGCGTAGGTAGCTGTTTATCAGTAAATATCTCCACTGAGATTAAGAAAAGCAGTAGCTTAATAAATTAAGTACTTCCTGGTATGGTTACTGTACTGGTAACTCCCCAAAAGAATCTGGATTGTGGTGAGGGAACAGAAAAAAAGCTCATTTAGGACCTGCACTACGAAGGGTAGGCAGCTGTATATCAGGGAGTAAACCTTCTGAGAATAAAAACAGCTGGAGCTTGTTAAGGTAATTACACAGGGGAAAGGATAATGTACTGGGAACTCCTCAGAAGAATCTGATTTGTGGTGAGGGGAGAGAGATAAAAGCTCATTTAAGACGACATGAACATGCTGTGTAGGCAGCTGTATATCAGTAAATATCTCCACTGAGAATAAAAACAGCTGTAGCTTGTTAAGGTAATTACACAGGGGAAAGGTTAATGTACTGGTAACTCCCAGAAGAATCTGATTGTGGTGAGGGAGACAGATAAAAGCTCATTTAGGAACCTGACATGACGAAGGGTAGGCAGCTGTTTATCAGGGAGTAAATATCTCCACTGAGATAAAAAAGCAGCTGGAATTGTTAAGTACTTCCTGGTAAAGGATACTGTACTGGTAACTCCCCAGAAGAATCTGGATTTGTGGTGAGGGAACAGAGATAAAAGCTCATTTAGACCTGAACTTACGAAGGGGGTAGGCAGCTGTATTTCAGGGAGTAAACCTTCTGAGAATAAAAACAGCTGGAGCTTGTTAAGGTAATTACACAGGGGAAAGGATAATGTACTGGGAACTCCTCAGAAGAATCTGATTTGTGGTGAGGGGAGAGAGATAAAAGCTCATTTAGGAACGACATGAACATGCTGCGTAGGTAGCTGTTATCAGTAAATATCTCCACTGAGATTAAGAAAAGCAGTAGCTTAATAAATTAAGTACTTCCTGGTATGGTTACTGTACTGGTAACTCCCCAAAAGAATCTGATTGTGGTGAGGGAACAGAGAAAAAAGCTCATTTAGGACCTGCACTTACGAAGGCGGTAGGCAGCTGTTATCAGGAGTAAACCTTCTGAGAATAAAAACAGCTGGAGCTTGTTAAGGTAATTACACAGGGGAAAGGATAATGTACTGGGAACTCCTCAGAAGAATCTGATTTGTGGTGAGGGAGAGAGATAAAAGCTCATTTAGGACCTGCACTTACGAAGGGGGTAGGCAGCTGTATATCAGGGAGTAAACCTTCTGAGAATAAAAACAGCTGGAGCTTGTTAAGGTAATTACACAGGGAAAGGATAATGTACTGGGAACTCCTCAGAAGAATCTGATTTGTGGTGAGGGGAGAGAGATAAAAGCTCATTTAGGAACGACATGAACATGCTGAGTAGGTAGCTGTTTATCAGTAAATATCTCCACTGAGATTAAGAAAAGCAGTAGCTTAATAAATTAAGTACTTCCTGGTATGGTTACTGTACTGGTAACTCCCCAAAAGATCTGGATTGTGGTGAGGGAACAGAGAAAAAAGATCATTTAGGACCCGCACTTACGAAGGGGGTAGGCAGCTGTATATCAGGGAGTATCCCTTCTGAGAATAAAAACAGCTGGAGCTTCGTAAGGTAATTACACAGGGGAAAGGATAATGTACTGGGAACTCCTCAGAAGAATCTGATTTGTGGTGAGGGGAGAGAGATAAAAGCTCATTTAGGAACGACATGAACATGCTGAGTAGGTAGCTAATTATCAGTAAATATCTCACTGAGATTAAGAAATGCAGTAGCTTAAATTAAGTACTTCCTGGTATGGTTACTGTACTGGTAACTCCCTAAAGGAATCTGGATTGTGGTGAGGGAACAGAGAAAAAAGCTCATTTAGGACCTGTACTTACGAAGGGGGTAGGCAGCTGTATATCAGGGAGTAAACCTTCTGAGAATAAAAACAGCTGGAGCTTGTTAAGGTAATTACACAGGGGAAAGGATAATGTACTGGGAACTCCTCAGAAGAATCTGATTTGTGGTGAGGGGAGAGAGATAAAAGCTCATTTAGGAACGACATGAACATGCTGCGTACAGCTGTTTATCAGGGAAAATATCTCCACTGAGATTAAGAAAAGCAGTAGCTTAATAAACTAAGTACTTCCTGGTATGGTTACTGTACTGGTAACTCCCAAAAGAATCTGATTGTGGTGAGGGAACAGAGAAAAAGCTCATTTAGGACCTGCACTTACGAAGGGGGTAGGCATGTGTATCAGGGAGTAAACCTCCTGAGATAAAAACAGCTGGAGCATGTTAAGGTAATTACACAGGTAAAGGATAATGTACTGGGAACTCCTCAGAAGAATCTGATTTGTGGTGAGGGAGAGAGATAAAAGCTCATTTAGGAACGACATGAACATGCTGCGTAGGTAGCTGTATATCAGTAAATATCTCCACTGAGATTAAGAAAAGCAGTAGCTTAATAAATTAAGTACTTCCTGGTATGTTTCTGTACTGGTAACTCCCAAAAGAATCTGATTGTGGTGAGGGAACAGAGAAAAAAGCTCATTTAGGACCTGCACTGCGAAGGTAGCTAGCTTTATCTGGGAGTAAACTTCTCTGAGAAAGAAAAGCTAGTAGCTTGTTAAGGTAATTACACAGGGGAAAGGAAAATGTACTGGGAACTCCTCAGAAGAATCTGATTTGTGGTGAGGGGAGAGAGATAAAAACTCATTTAGCAACGACATGAACATGCTGCATAGGTAGCTGTTTCAGGAAATATCTCCACTGAGATTAAGAAAAGCAGTAGCTTAATAAATGAAGTACTTCCTGGTATGGTTACTGTACTGGTAACTCCCCAAAAGAATCTGGATTTTGGTGAGGGAACAGAAAAAAGCTCATTTAGGACCTGCACTTACGAAAGCTGGTAGGCAGCTGTATATCAGGGAGTATCCCACTTCTGAGATAAAAAGAGCTGGAGCTTGTTAAGGGAATTCACAGGGGAAAGGATAATGTACTGGGAACTCCTCAGAAGAATCTGATTGTGGTGAGGGGAGAGAGATAAAAGCTCATTTAGGACCTGCACTTAGAAGGGGGTAGGCAGCTGTATATCAGGGAGTATCCCTTCTGAGAATAAAAACAGCTGGAGCTTGTTAAGGTAATTACACAGGGAAAGGATAATGTACTGGGAACTCCTCAGAAGAATCTGATTTGTGGTGAGGGGAGAGAGATAAAAGCTCATTTAGGAACGACTGAACACGCTGAATAGGTAGCTGTTTATCAGTAAATATCTCCACTGAGATTAAGAAAAGCAGTAGCTTAATAAATTAAGTACTTCCTGGTATGGTTACTGTACTGGTAACTCCCCAAAGAATCTGGATTGTGGTGAGGGAACAGAGAAAAAAGCTCATTTAGGACTGCACTTATGAAGGGGGTAGGCAGCTGTATATAAGGGAGTATCCCTTCTGAGATAAAAACAGCTGGAGCTTGTAAGGTAATTACACAGGGGAAAGGATAATGTACTGGGAACTCCTCAGAAGAATCTGATTTGTTGAGGGGAGAGAGATAAAAGCTCATTTAGGAACGACATGAACATGCTGAGTAGGTAGCTGTTTATCAGTAAATATCTCCAACTGAGATTAAGAAAAGCAGTAGCTTAATTAAGTACTTCCTGGTATGGTTACTGTACTGGTAACTCCCCAAAGAATCTGGATTGTGGTGAGGGAACAGAGATAAAAGCTCATTTAGGACCTGCACTTACGAAGGGGTAGGCAGCTGTATATCAGGGAGTAAACCTTCTGAGAATAAAAACAGCTGGAGCTTGTTAAGGTAATTACACAGGGGAAAGGATAATGTACTGGGAACTCCTCAGAAGAATCTGATTTGTGGTGAGGGGAGAGAGATAAAAGCTCATTTAGGAACGACATGAACATGCTGCGTACGTAGCTGTTTATCAGTAAATATCTCCACTGAGATTAAGAAAAGCAGTAGCTTAATAAATAAGTACTTCCTGGTATGGTTACTGTACTGGTAACTCCCAAAAGAATCTGATTGTGGTGAGGGAACAGAGAAAAAAGCTCATTTAGGACCTGCACTTACGAAGGGGGTAGGCAGCTGTATATCAGGGAGTAAACATTCTGAGAATAAAAACAGCTGGAGCTTGTTAAGGTAATTACACAGGGGAAAGGATAATGTACTGGGAACTCCTCAGAAGAATCTGATTTGTGGTGAGGGGAGAGAGATAAAAGCTCATTTAGGAACGACTGAACATGCTGAGTAGGTAGCTGTTTATCAGTAAATATCTCCACTGAGATTAAGAAAAGCAGTAGCTTAATAAATTAAGTACTTCCTGGTATGGTTACTGTACTGGTAACTCCCCAAAAGAATCTGGATTGTGGTGAGGGAACAGAGAAAAAAGCTCATTTAGGACCTGCACTTACGAAGGGGGTAGGCAGCTGTATATCAGGGAGTAAACCTTCTGAGAATAAAACAGCTGGAGCTTGTTAAGGTAATTACCAGGGGAAAGGATAATGTACTGGGAACTCCTCAGAAGAATCTGATTTGTGGTGAGGGAGAGAGATAAAAGCTCATTTAGGACCTGCACTGACAAGGGTAGGCAGCTGTATATCAGGGAGTAAATTCTGAGATAAAAACAGCTAGCTTGTTAAGGTACTTCACTGGTAAAGGTACTGTACTGGGAACTCCTCAGAAGAATCTGATTTGTGGTGAGGGGAGAGAGATAAAAGCTCATTTAGGAACGACATGAACATGCTGAGTAGGTAGCTGTTTATCAGTAAATATCTCCAATGAGATTAAAAAAGCAGTAGCTTAATAACTTAAGTACTTCCTGGTAAAGGATAATGTACTGGTAACTCCCCAAAGAATCTGGATTGTGGTGAGGGAACAGAGATAAAAGCTCATTTAGGACCTGCACTTACGAAGGGTTAGGCAGCTGTTATCAGGGAGTAAACCTTCTGAGATAAAAACAGCTAGCTTAATTAAGGTAATTACATGGGGAAAGGATACTGTACTGGGAACTCCTCAGAAGAATCTGATTTGTGGTGAGGGGAGAGAGATAAAAATGCTCATTTAGGAACGACATGAACATGCTGCGTAGGCAGCTGTTTATCAGTAAATATCTCCACTGAGATTAAGAAAAGCAGTAGCTTAATAAATTAAGTACTTCCTGGTAAAGGATTACTGTACTGGTAACTCCCAAAAGAATCTGGATTGTGGTGAGGGAACAGAGAAAAAAGCTCATTTAGGAACTGCACTGACATGGGGGTAGGCAGCTGTATATCAGGGAGTAAACCTTCTGAGAATAAAAACAGCTGGAGCTTGTAAGGTAATTACACAGGGGAAAGGATAATGTACTGGGAACTCCTCAGAAGAATCTGATTGTGGTGAGGGGAGAGAGATAAAAGCTCATTTAGGAACGACATGAACTGCTCAGTAGGTAGCTGTTTATCAGTAAATATCTCCACTGAGATTAAAAACAGCAGTAGCTTAATAAATTAAGTACTTCCTGGTATGGTTACTGTACTGGTAACTCCCCAAAAGAATCTGGATTGTGGTGAGGGAACAGAGAAAAAAGCTCATTTAGGACCTGCACTTACGAAGGGGGTAGGCAGCTGTATATCAGGGAGTAAATATCTTCTGAGATAAAAACAGCTGGAGCTTGTTAAGGTAATTACACAGGGGAAAGGATAATGTACTGGGAACTCCTCAGAAGAATCTGGATTTGTGGTGAGGGGAAGAGATAAAAGCTCATTTAGGAACGACATGAACATGCTGCGTATGTAGCTGTTTATCAGTAAATATCTCCACTGAGATTAAGAAAAGCAGTAGCTTAATAAATTAAGTACTTCCTGGTATGGTACTGTACTGGTAACTCCCCAAAAGAATCTGGATTGTGGTGAGGGAACAGAGAAAAAACTCATTTAGGACCTGAACTTACGAAGGTAGGCAGTTGTATCAGGGAGTAAATTCTCTGAGAATAAAAACAGTCTGGAGCTTAATAAATAATTACACATGGTAAAGGATAATGTACTGGGAACTCCTCAGAAGAATCTGATTGTGGTGAGGGGAGAGAGATAAAAGCTCATTTAGGAACGACATGAAGGGGTAGCTGTTTATCAGTAAATATCTCCACTGAGATTAAGAAAAGCAGTAGCTTAATAAATTAAGTACATCCTGGTATGGTTACTGTACTGGTAACTCCCAGAAGAATCTGGATTGTGGTGAGGGAACAGAGAAAAAAGCTCATTTAGGACCTGCACTTACATGGGGGTAGGCAGCTGTATATCAGGGAGTAAACCTTCTGAGAATAAAAACAGCTGCTTGTTAAGGTAATTACACAGGGGAAAGGATAATGTACTGGGAACTCCCCAGAAGAATCTGATTTGTGGTGAGGGAGAGAGATAAAAGCTCATTTAGAACGACATGAACATGCTGCGTAGGTAGCTGTTTATCAGTAAATATCTCCACTGAGATTAAGAAAAGCAGTAGCTTAATAAATTACACATCCTGGTATGGTTACTGTACTGGTAACTCCCAGAAGAATCTGGATTGTGGTGAGGGAACAGAGAAAAAAGCTCATTTAGGACCTGCACTTACGAAGGGGGTAGGCTGTATATCAGGGAGTAAACTCTGAGAAAAAAAGCAGTGGAGCTTGTTAAGGTACTTACACAGGGGAAAGGTAATGTACTGGGAACTCCTCAGAAGAATCTGATTTGTGGTGAGGGGAGAGAGATAAAAGCTCATTTAGGAACGAAATGAACATGCTGCGTAGGTAGCAGTTTATCAGGGAGTAAATATCTCCACTGAGATTAAAAACAGCAGTACTTAATAAATTAAGTAATTACCTGGTATGGTAATGTACTGGTAACTCCCCAAAGAATCTGGATTGTGGTGAGGGAACAGAGAAAAAAGCTCATTTAGGACCTGCACTTACGAAGGTAGGCAGTTGTATCAGGGAAAACTTCTGAGATAAAAACAGCTGGAGCTTGTTAAGTAATTACACAGGGGAAAGGATAATGTACTGGGAACTCCTCAAAGAATCTGATTTGTGGTGAGGGGAGAGAGATAATAGCTCATTTAGGAACGACTGAACTTACTGCGTAGGTAGCTGTTTATCAGTAAATATCTCCACTGAGATAAGAAAAGCAGTAGCTTAATAAATTAAGTACTTCCTGGTATGGTTACTGTACTGGGAACTCCCAAAAGAATCTGGATTGTGGTGAGGGAACAGAGAAAAAGCTCATTTAGGAACCTGCACTGAAGGGTAGGCAGCTGTATATCAGGGAAATAAACCTTCGAGAATAAAAACAGCTGGAGCTTAAGGTAATTACACAGGGGAAAGGATAATGTACTGGGAACTCCTCAGAAGAATCTGATTTGTGGTGAGGGGAGAGAGATAAAAGCTCATTTAGGAACGCATGAATATGCTGCGTACGTAGCTGTTTATCAGTAAATATCTCCAATGAGATAAAAAAAGCAGGAGCTTAATAAATTAAGTACTTCCTGGTATGGTTACTGTACTGGTAACTCCCAAGAATCTGGATTGTGGTGAGGGAACAGAGAAAAAAGCTCATTTAGGAACGACCTGCACTTACGAAGGGGGTAGGCAGCTGTATATCAGGGAGTAAAAAAGCCTTCTGAAATAAAAACAGCTGGAGCTGTTGGTAATTACACAGGGGAAAGGATAATGTACTGGGAACTCCTCAGAAGAATCTGATTTGTGGTGAGGGGAGAGAGATAAAAGCTCATTTAGCAACGACATGAACATGCTGCGTTGGTAGCTGTTTATCAGTAAATATCTCCACTGAGATTAAGAAAAGCAGTAGCTTAATAAATTAAGTACTTCCTGGTATGGTTACTGTACTGGTAACTCCCCAAAAGAATCTGGATTGTGGTGAGGGAACAGAGAAAAAAGCTCATTTAGGACCTGCACTTACGAAGGGGGTAGGCAGCTGTATATCAGGGAGTAAACCTTCTGAGAATAAAAACAGCTGGAGCTTGTTAAATAATTACACAGGGGAAAGATAATGGGGAAATACTCAGAAGGGTGGTGAGGGGAGAGGGATAAAAGCTCATTTAGGAACGACATGAACATGCTGCGTAGGTAGCTGTTTACCAGTAAATATCTCCACTGAGATTAAGAAAAGCAGTAGCTTAATAAATTAAGTACTTCCTGGTATGGTTACTGTACTGGTAACTCCCCAAAATAATCTGGATTGTGGTGAGGGAACAGAGAAAAAAGCTCATTTAGGACCTGCACTTACGAAGGGGGTAGGCAGCTGTATATCAGGGAGTAAACCTTCTGAGAATAAAAACAGCTGGAGCTTGTTAAGGTAATTACACAGGGGAAAGGATAATGTACTGGGAACTCCTCAGAAGAATCTGATTTGTGGTGAGGGGAGAGAGATAAAAGCTCATTTAGGAACGACATGAACATGCTGCGTAGGTAGCTGTTTATCAGTAAATATCTCCACTGAGATTAAGAAAAGCAGTAGCTTAATAAATTAAGTACTTCCTGCTATGGATACTGTACTGGTAACTCCCCAAAAGAATCTGGATTGTGGTGAGGGAACAGAGAAAAAAGCTCATTTAGGACCTGCACTTACGAAGGGGGTAGGCAGCTGTATATCAGGGAGTAAACCTTCTGAGAATAAAAACAGCTGGAGCATGTTAAGGTAATTACACAGGGGAAAGGATAATGTACTGGGAACTCCTTACAATAATCTGATTTGTGGTGAGGGGAGAGAGATAAAAGCTCATTTAGGAACGACATAAACATGCTGCGTAGGTAGCTGTTTATCAGTAAATATCTCCACTGAGATTAAGAAAAGCAGTAGCTTAATAAATTAAGTACTTCCTGGTATGGTTACTGTACTGGTAACTCCCCAAAAGAATCTGGATTGTGGTGAGGGAACAGAGAAAAAAGCTCATTTAGGACCTGCACTTACGAAGGGTTTATGCAGCTTTATATCAGGGAGTAAACCTTCTGAGAATAAAAACAGCTGGAGCATGATAAGGTAAATACACAGGGGAAAGGATAATGTACTGGGAACTCCTGAGAAGAATCTGATTTGTGTTGAGGGGAGAGAGATAAAAGCTCATTTAGGAACGACATGAACATGCTGCGTAGGTAGCTGTTTATCAGTAAATATCTCCACTGAGATTAAGAAAAGCAGTAGCTTAATAAATTAAGTACTTCGTGGTATGGTTACTGTACTGGTAAATCCCCAAAAGAATCTGGATTGTGGTGAGGGAACAGAGAAAAAAGCTCATTTAGGACCTGCACTTAGGAAGGGGGTAGGCAGCTGTTATCAGGGAGTAAACCTTCTGAGAATAAAAACAGCTGGAGCTTGTTAAGGTAATTACACAGGGGAAAGGATAATGTACTGGGAACTCCTCAGAAGAATCTGATTTGTGGTGAGGGGAGAGAAATAAAAGCTCATTTAGGGACGACATGAACATGCTGCGTAGGTAGCTGTTTATCAGTAAATATCTCCACTGAGATTAAGAAAAGCAGTAGCTTAATAAATTAAGTACTTCCTGGTATGGTTACTGTACTGGTAACTCCCCAAAAGAATCTGGATTGTGGTGAGGGAACAGAGAAATAAGCTCATTTAGGACCTGCACTTACGAAGGGGGTAGGCACTGTATATCATTGCGTAAATCTTCTGAGAATAAAAACAGCTGGAGCTTGTTAAGGTAATTACACAGGGGAAAGGATAATGTACTGGGAACTCCTCAGAAGAATCTGATTTGTGGTGAGGGGAGAGAGATAAAAGCTCATTTAGGAACGACATGAACATGCTGCTTACGTAGCTGTTTATCAGTAAATATCTCCACTGAGATTAAGAAAAGCAGTAGCTAAATAAATTAAGTACTTCCTGGTATGGTTACTGTACTGGTAACTCCCCAAAAGAATCTGGATTGTGGTGAGGGAACAGAGAAAAAAGCTCATTTAGGACCTGCACTTACAAAGGGGGTAGGCAGCAGTATATCAGGGAGTAAACCTTCTGAGAATAAAAACAGCTGGATCTTGTTAAGGTAATTACACAGGGGAAAGGATAATGTACTGGGAAGTCCTGAGAAGAATCTGATTTGTGGTGAGGGGAGAGAGATAAAAGCTCATTTAGGAACGACATGAACATGCTGCGTAGGTAGCTGTTTATCAGTAAATATCTCCACTGAGATGAAGAAAAGCAGTAGCTTAATAAATTAAGTACTTCCTGGTATGGTTACTGTACTGGTAACTCCCCAAAAGAATCTGGATTGTGGTGAGGGAACAGAGAAAAATCTCATTTAGGACCTGCACTTACGAAGGGGGTAGGCAGCTGTATATCAGGGAGTAAACCTTCGGAGAATAAAAACAGCTGGAGCTTGTTAAGGTAATTACACAGGGGAAAGGATAATGTACTGGGAACGCCTCAGAAGAATCTGATTTGTGGTGTGGGGAGAGAGATAAAAGCTCATTTAGGAACGTCATGAATATGCTGCGTACGTAGCTGTTTATCAGTAAATATCTCCAATGAGATTAAGAAAAGCAGGAGCTTAATAAATTAAGTACTTCCTGGTATGGTTACTGTACTGGTAACTCCCAAAAAGAATCTGGATTGTGGTGAGGGAACAGAGAAAAAAGCTCATTTAAGACCTGCACTTACGAAGGGGGTAGGCAGCTGTATATCAGGGAGTAAACCTTCTGAGAATAAAAACAGCTGGAGCTTGTTAAGGTAATTACACAGGGGAAAGGATAATGTACTGGGAACTCCTCAGTAGAATCTGATTTGTGGTGAGGGGAGAGAGATAAAAGCTCATTTAGGAACGACATGAACATGCTGCATACGTAGCTGTTTATCAGTAAATATCTCCACTGAGATTAAGAAAAGCAGTAGCTTAATAAATTAAGTAATTCCTGGTATGGTTACTGTACTGGTAACTCCCCAGAAGAATCTGGATTGTGGTGAGGGAACAGAGATAATGTACTGGGAACTCCTCAGAAGAATCTGATTTGTGGTGAGGGGAGAGAGATAAAAGCTCATTTAGCAACGAAATGAATATGCTGCGTTGGTAGCTGTTTCTCAGTAAATATTTCCAGTGAGATTAAGAAAAGCAGTAGCATAATAAATTAAGTACTTCCTGGTATGGTTACTGTACTGGTAAATCCCCAAAAGAATCTGGATTGTGGTGAGGGAACAGAGAAAAAAGCTCATTTAGGACCTGCACTTACGAAGGGGGTAGGCAGCTGTATATCAGGGAGTAAACCTTCTGAGAATAAAAACAGCTGGAGCTTGTTAAATAATTACACAGGAGAAAGATAATGTACTGGGAAATACTCAGAAGAATCTGATTTGTGGTGAGGGGAGAGGGATAAAAGCTCATTTAGGAACGACATGAACATGCTGCGTAGGTAGCTGTTTACCAGTAAATATCTCCACTGAGATTAAGAAAAGCAGTAGCTTAATAAATTAAGTACTTCCTTCTATAGATACTGTACTGGTAACTCCCCAAAATAATCTGGATTGTGTTGAGGGAACAGAGAAAAAAGCTCATTTAGGACCTGCACTTACGAAGGGGGTAGGCAGCTGTATATCAGGGAGTAAACCTTCTGAGAATAAAAACAGCTGGAGCATGTTAAGGTAATTACACAGGGGAAAGGATAATGTACTGGGAACTCCTCAGAAGAATCTGATTTGTGGTGAGGGGAGAGAGATAAAAGCTCATTTAGGAACGACATGAACATGCTGCATAGGTAGCTGTTTATCAGTAAATATCTCCACTGAGATTAAGAAAAGCAGTAGCTTAATAAATTAAGTACTTCCTGCTATGGATACTGTACTGGTAAATCCCCAAAAGAATCTGGATTGTGGTGAGGGAACAGAGAAAAAAGCTCATTTAGAACCTGCACTTACGAAGGGGGTAGGCAGCTGTATATCAGGGAGTAAACCTTCTGAGAATAAAAACAGCTGGAGCATGTTAAGGTAATTACACAGGGGAAAGGATAATGTACTGGGAACTCCTTACAATAATCTGATTTGTGGTGAGGGGAGAGAGATAAAAGCTCATTTAGGAACGACATAAACATGCTGCGTAGGTAGCTGTTTATCAGTAAATATCTCCACTGAGATTAAGAAAAGCAGTAGCTTAATAAATTAAGTATTTCCTGGTATGGTTACTGTACTGGTAACTCCCCAAAAGAATCTGGATTGTGGTGAGGGAACAGAGAAAAAAGCTCATTTAGGACCTGCACTTACAAAGGGGGTAGACAGCTGTATATCAGGGAGTAAACCTTCTGAGAATAAAAACAGCTGGAGCTTGTTAAGATAATTACACAGGGGAAAGGAAAATGTACTGGGAACTCCTCAGAAGAATCTGATTTGTGGTGAGGGGAGAGAGATAAAAGCTTATTTAGGAACGACGTGAACATGCTGCGTAGGTACCTGTTTATCAGTAAATATCTCCACTGAGATTAAGAAAAGCAGTACCTTAATAAATTACGTACTTCCTGGTATGGTTACTGTACTGGTAACTCCTCAAATGAATCTGGATTGTGGTGAGGGAACAGAGAAAAAAGCTCATTTAGGACCTGCACTTACGAAGGCGGTAGGCAGTTGTATATCAGGGAGTAAACCTTCTGTGAATAAAAACAGCTGGAGCTTGTTAAGGTAATTACACAGGGGAAAGGATAATGTACTGGGAACTCCTCAGAAGAATCTGATTTGTGGTGAGGGCAGAGAGATAAAAGCTCATTTAGGAACGACATGAACATGCTGCGTAGGTAGCTGTTTATCAGTAAATATCTCCACTGAGATTAAGAAAAGCAGTAGCTTAATAAATTAAGTATTTCCTGGTATGGTTACTGTACTGGCAACGCCCCAAAAGAATCTGGATTGTGGTGAGGGAACAGAGAAAAAAGCTCATTTAGGACCTGCACTTACGAAGGTGGTAGGCAGATGTATATCAGGGAGTAAACCTTCTGAGAATAAAAACAGCTGGAGCTTGTTAAATAATTACACAGGGGAAAGATAATGTTCTGGGAACTCCTCAGAAGAATCTGATTTGTGGTGAGGGGAGAGGGATAAAAGCTCATTTAGGAACGACATGAACATGCTGCGTAGGTCGCTGTTTATCAGTAAATATCTCCACTGAGATTAAGAAAAGCAGTAGCTTAAAAAATTAAGTACTTCCTGCTATAGATACTGTACTGGTAACTCCCCAAAATAATCTTGATTGTGTTGAGGGAACAGAGAAAAAATCTCATTTATGACCTGCACTTACGAAGGGGGTAGGCAGCTGTATATCAGGGAGTAAACCTTCTGAGAATAAAAACAGCTGGAGCTTGTTAAGGTAATTACACAGGGGAAAGGATAATGTACTGGGAACTCCTCAGAAGAATCTGATTTGTGGTGAGGGGAGAGAAATAAAAGCTCATTTAGGAACGACATGAACATGCTGCGTAGGTAGCTGTTTATCAGTAAATATCTCCACTGAGATTAAGGAAAGCAGTAGCTTAATAAATTAAGTACTTCCTGGTATGGTTACTGTACTGGTAACTCCCCAAAAGAATCTGGATTGTGGTGGGGGAACAGAGAAAAAAGCTCATTTAGAACCTGCACTTACGAAGGGGGTAGGCAGCTGTATATCAGGGAGTAAACCTTCTGAGAATAAAAACAGCTGGAGCGTGTTAAGGTAATTACACAGGGGAAAGGATAATGTACTGGGAACTCCTCGGAAGAATCTGATTTGTGGTGAGGGGAGAGAGATAAAAGCTCATTTAAGAACGACATGAACATGCTGCGTAGGTAAGCTGTTTATCAGTAAATATCTCCACTGAGATTAAGAAAAGCAGTAGCTTAATAAATTAAGTACTTTCTGGTATGATTACTGTACTGGTAACTCCCCAAAGGAATCTGGATTGTGGTGAGGGAACAGAGAAAAAATCTCATTTAGGACCTGCACTTACGAAGGGGTAGGCAGCAGTTATCAGGGAGTAAACCTTCTGAGAATAAAAACAGCTGGAGCTTGTTAAGGTAATTACACAGGGGAAAGGATAAAGTACTGGGAACTCCTCAGAAGAATCTGATTTGTGGTGAGGGCAGAGAGATAAAAGCTCATTTAGGAACGACATGAACATGCTGCATAGGTAGCTGTTTATCAGTAAATATCTCCACTGAGATTAAGAAAAGCAGTAGCTTAATAAATTAAGTACTTCCTGGTATGGTTACTGTACTGGTAACTCCACAAAAGAATCTGGATTGTGGTGAGGGAACAGAGAAAAGAGCTCATTTAGGACCTGCACTTACGAAGGGGGAAGGCCGCTGTATATCAGGGAGTAAACCTTCGGAGAATAAAAACAGCTGGAGCTTGTTAAGGTAATTACACAGGGGAAGGATAATGTACTGGGAATTCCTTACAGTAATCTGATTTGTGGTGAGGGGAGAGAGATAAAAGCTCATTTAAGAACGACATAAACATGCTGCGTAGGTAGCTGTTTATCAGTAAATATCTCCACTGAGATTAAGAAAAGCAGTAGCTGAATAAATTAAGTACTTCCTGGTATGGTTACTGTACTGGTAACTCCCCAAAAGAATCTGGATTGTGGTGAGGGAACAGAGAAAAAAGCTCATTTAGGACCTGCACTTACGAAGGGGGTAGACAGCTGTATATCAGGGAGTAAACCTTCTGAGAATAAAAACAGCTGGAGCTTGTTAAGATAATTACACAGGGGAAAGGAAAATGTACTGGTAACTCCTCAGAAGAATCTGATTTGTGGTGAGGGGAGAGAGATAAAAGCTCATTTAGGAACGACATGAACATGCTGCGTAGGTACCTGTTTATCAGTAAATATCTCCACTGAGATTAAGAAAAGCAGTAGCTTAATAAATTAAGTACTTCCTGGTATGGTTACTGTACTGGTAACTCCCCAAAGAATCTGGATTGTGGTGAGGGAACAGAGAAAAAAGCTCATTTAGGACCTGCACTTACGAAGGGGGTAGGCAGTTGTATATCAGGGAGTAAACCTTCTGTGAATAAAAACAGCTGGAGCTTGATAAGGTAATTACACAGGGGAAAGGATAATGTACTGGGAACTCCTCAGAAGAATCTGATTTGTGGTGAGGGCAGAGAGATAAAAGCTCATTTAGGAACGACATGAACATGCTGCGTAGGTAGCTGGTTATCAGTAAATATCTCCACTGAGATTAAGAAAAGCAGTAGCTTAATAAATTAAATTCTTCCTGGTATGGTTACTGTACTGGTAACTCCACAAAAGAATCTGGATTGTGGTGAGGGAACAGAGAAAAGAGCTCATTTAGGACCTGCACTTACGAAGGGGGTAGGCCGCTGTATATCAGGGAGTAAACCTTCTGAGAATAAAAACAGCTGGAGCTTGTTAAGGTAATTACACAGGGGAAAGGATAATGTACTGGGAACTCCTCAGAAGAATCTGATTTGTGGTGAGGGGAGAGAGATAAAAGCTCATTTAGGAACGACATAAACATGCTGCGTAGGTAGCTGTTTATCAGTAAATATCTCCACTGAGATTAAGAAAAGCAGTAGCTTAATAAATTAAGTACTTCCTGGTATGGTTACTGTACTGGTAACTCCCCAAAAGAATCTGGATTGTGGTGAGGGAACAGAGAAAAAAGCTCATTTAGGACCTGCACTTACAAAGGGGGTAGGCTGTATATCAGGGAGTAAACCTTCTGAGAATAAAAACAGCTGGAGCTTGTTAAGATAATTATACTAAAATGTACTGGGAACTCCTCAGAAGAATCTGATTTGTGGTGAGGGGAGAGAGATAAAAGCTTATTTAGGAACGACATGAACATGCTGCGTAGGTACTGTTTATCAGTAAATATCTCCACTGAGATTAAGAAAAGCAGTACTTAATAAATTAAGTACTTCCTGGTATGGTTACTGTACTGGTAACTCCCCAAAAGAATCTGGATTGTGGTGAGGGAACAGAGAAAAAAGCTCATTTAGGACCTGCACTTACGAAGGCGGTAGGCAGCTGTATATCAGGGAGTAAACCTTCTGAGAATAAAAACAGCTGGAGCTTGTTAAGGTAATTACACAGGGGAAAGGATAATGTACTGGGAACTCCTCAGAAGAATCTGATTTGTGGTGAGGGCAGAGAGATAAAAGCTCATTTAGGAACGACATGAACATGCTGCGTATGTAGCTGTTTATCAGTAAATATCTCCACTGAGATTAAGAAAAGCAGTAGCTTAATAAATTAAGTATTTCCTGGTATGGTTACTGTACTGGTAACGCCCCAAAAGAATCTGGATTGTGGTGAGGGAACAGAGAAAAAAGCTCATTTAGGACCTGCACTTACGAAGGTGGTAGGCAGATGTATATCAGGGAGTAAACCTTCTGAGAATAAAAACAGCTGGAGCTTGTTAAATAATTACACAGGGGAAAGATAATGTTCTGGGAACTCCTCAGAAGAATCTGATTTGTGGTGAGGGGAGAGGGATAAAAGCTCATTTAGGAACGACCTGAACATGCTGCGTAGGTAGCTGTTTATCAGTAAATATCTCCACTGAGATTAAGAAAAGCAGTAGCTTAAAAAATTAAGTACTTCCTGCTATAGGATACTGTACTGGTAACTCCCAAAGAATCTGGATTGTGGTGAGGGAACAGAGAAAAAAGCTCATTTAGGACCTGCACTTACGAAGGGGGTAGGCAGCTGTATATCAGGGAGTAAACCTTCTGAGAATAAAAACAGCTGGAGCTTGTTAAGGTAATTACACAGGGGAAAGGATAATGTACTGGGAACTCCCAAAAGAATCTGATTTGTGGTGAGGGGAGAGAAAAAAGCTCATTTAGGAACGACATGAACATGCTGCGTAGGTAGCTGTTTATCATAAATATCTCCACTGAGATTAAGGAAACAGTAGCTTAATAAATTAAGTACTTCCTGGTATGGTTACTGTACTGGTAACTCCCAAAAGAATCTGGATTGTGGTGAGGGGAACAGAGAAAAAAGCTCATTTAGGAACCTGCACTTCGAAGGGGGTAGGCAGCTGTATATCAGGGAGTAAACCTTCTGAGAATAAGAAAAGCAGGAGCTTAATAATTAAGTAGGGGAAAGGATAATGTACTGGGAACTCCTCGGAAGAATCTGATTTGTGGTGAGGGGAGAGAGATAAAAGCTCATTTAGGACGACATGAACATGCTGCGTAGGAGCTGTTTATCAGTAAATATCTCCACTGAGATTAAGAAAAGCAGTAGCTTAATAAATTAAGTACTTTCTGGTATGGATTACTGTACTGGTAACTCCCCAAAGAATCTGGATTGTGGTGAGGGAACAGAGAAAAAATCTCATTTAGGACGCACTTACGAAAGGGGTAGGCAGCTGTTATCAGGGAGTAAACCTTCTGAGAATAAAAACAGCTGGAGCTTGTAAATTAAGGTACTTCCTGGGGAAAGGTTACTGTACTGGTAACTCCTCAGAAGAATCTGATTTGTGGTGAGGGAACAGAGAAAAAAGCTCATTTAGGAACCATGAACATGCTGCGAAGGGGTAGCTGTTTATCAGTAAATATCTCCACTGAGATTAAGAAAAGCAGTAGCTTAATAAATTAAGTACTTCCTGGTATGGTTACTGTACTGGTAACTCCTCAAAGAATCTGGATTGTGGTGAGGGAAGAGAAAAAGCTCATTTAGGACCTGCACTTACGAAGGGGTAGGCTGTATATCAGGGAGTAAACCTTCTCCACTGAGATAAAAACAGCAGTAGCTTAATAAATTAAGTACTTCATGGTATGGTTACTGTACTGGTAACTCCCCAAAAGAATCTGGATTGTGGTGAGGGAACATTGAAAAAATCTCATTTAGGACCTGCACTTACGAAGGGGGTAGGCAGCTGTATATCAGGGAATAAACCTTCTGAGAATAAAAACAGCTGGAGCTTGTTAAGGTAATTACCCAGGGGAAAGGATAATGTACTGGGAACTCCTCAGAAGAATCTGATTTTTGGTGAGGGGAGAGAGATAAAAGCTCATTTAGGAACGACATGAACAGGCTGCATACATAGCTGTTTATCAGTAAATATCTCCACTGAGATTAAGAAAAGCAGTAGCTTAATAAATTAAGTACATCCTGGTATGGTTACTGTACTGGTAACTCCCCACAAGAATCTGGATTGTTGTGAGGGAACAGAGAAAAAAGCTCATTTAGGACCTGCACTTACGAAGGGGGTAGGCAGCTGTATATCAGGGAGTAAACCTTCTGAGAATAAAAACACCTGGAGCTTGTTTAGGTAATTACACATGGGAAAGGATAATGTACTGGGAACTCCTCAGAAGAATCTGATTTGTGGTGAGGGGAGAGAGATAAATGCTCATTTAGGAACGACATGAACATGCTGCGTAGGTAGCTGTTTATCAGTAAATATCTCCACTGAGATTAAGAAAAGCAGTAGCTTAATAAATTAAGTACTTCCTGGTATGGTTACTGTACTGGTAACTCCCCAAAGGAATCTGGATTGTGGTGAGGGAACAGAGAAAAAAGCTCATTTTGGACCTGCACTTACGAAGGGGGTAGGCACCTGTATATCAGGGAGTAAACCTCTGAGAATAAAAACACCTGGAGCTTGTTAAGGTAATTACACAGGGGAAAGGATAATGTACTGGGAACTCCTCAGAAGAATCTGATTTGTGGTGAGGGGAGAGAGATAAAAGCTCATTTAGGAACGACATGAACATGCTGCGTAGGTAGCTGTTTATCAGTAAATATCTCCACTGAGATTAAGAAAAGCAGTAGCTTAATAAATTAAGTACTTCCTGGTATGGTTACTGTACTGGTAACTCCCCAAAAGAATCTGGATTGTGGTGAGGGAACAGAGAAAAAAGCTCATTTGGGACCTGAACTTACGAAGGGGTTAGGCAGTTGTATATCAGGGAGTAAACTTTCTGAGAATAAAAACAGCTGGAGCTTGTTAAGGTAATTACACAGGGGAAAGGATAATGTACTGGGAACTCCTCAGAAGAATCTGATTTGTGGTGAGGGGAGAGAGATAAAAGCTCATTTACCAACGACATGAACATGCTGCGTTGGTAGCTGTTTATCAGTAAATATCTCCACTGAGATTAAGAAAAGCAGTAGCTTAATAAATTAAGTACTTCCTGGTAAGGTTACTGTACTGGTAACTCCCCAGAAGAATCTGGATTGTGGTGAGGGAACAGAGATAATGTACTGGGAACTCCTCAGAAGAATCTGATTTGTGGTGAGGGGAGAGAGATAAAAGCTCATTTAGCAACGACATGAGCATGCTGCGTTGGTAGCTGTTTATCAGTAAATATCTCCACTGAGATTAAGAAAAGCAGTAGCTTAATAAATTAAGTACTTCCTGGTATGGTTACTGTACTGGTAACTCCCCAAAAGAATCTGGATTGTGGTGAGGGAACAGAGAAAAAAGCTCATTTAGGACCTGCACTTACGAAGGGGGTAGACAGCTGTATATCAGGGAGTAAACCTTCTGAGAATAAAAACAGCTGGAGCTTGTTAAGGTAATTACACAGGGGAAAGGATAATGTCCTGGGAACTCCTCAGAAGAATCTGATTTGTGGTGAGGGGAGAGAGATAAAAGCTCATTTAGGAACGACATGAACATGCTGCATACGTAGCTGTTTATCAGTAAATATCTCCAATGAGATTAAGAAAAGCAGTAGCTTAATAAATGAAGTACTTCCTGGTATGGTTACTGTACTGGTAACTCCCCAAAAGAATGTGGATTGTGGTGAGGGAACAGAGAAAAAAGCTCATTTAGGACCAGCACTTACGAAGGAGGTAGGCAGCTGTATATCAGGGAGTAAACCTTCTGAGAATAAAAACAGCTGGAGCTTGTTAAGGTAATTACACAGGGTAAAGGATAATGTACTGGGAACTCCTCAGAAGAATCTGATTTGTGGTGAGAGGAGAGAGATAAAAGCTCATTATGACCTGCACTTACGAAGGGGGTAGGCAGCTGTATATCAGGGAGTAAACCTTCTGAGGATAAAAACAGCTGGAGCTTGTTAAGGTATTTACACATGGGAAAGGATAATGTACTGGGAACTCCTCAGAAGAATCTGATTTGTGGTGAGGGGAGAGAGATAAAAGCTCATTTAGGAACGACATGAACATGCTGCGTAGGTAGCTGTTTATCAGTAAATATCTCCACTGAGATTAAGAAAAGCAGTAGCTTAATAAATTAAGTACTTCCTGGTATGGTTACTGTACTGGTAACTCCCCAAAAGAATCTGGATTGTGGTGAGGTAACAGAGAAAAAAGCTCATTTAGGACCTGCACTTACGAAGGGGGTAGGCAGCTGTATATCAGGGAGTAAACCTTCTGAGAATAAAAACAGCTGGAGCTTGTTAAGGTAATTACACAGGGGAAAGGATAATGTACTGGGAACTCCTCAGAAGAATCTGATTTGTGGTGAGGGGAGAGAGATAAAAGCTCATTTAGGAACGACATGAACATGCTGCTTACGTAGCTGTTTATCAGTAAATATCTCCACTGAGATTAAGAAAAGCAGTAGCTTAATAAATAAGTACTTCCTGGTATGGTTACTGTACTGGTAACTCCCCAAAAGAATCTGGATTGTGGTGAGGGAACAGAGAAAAAAGCTCATTTAGGACCTGTACTTACGAAGGGGGTAGGCAGCTGTATATCAGGGAGTAAACCTTCTGAGAATAAAAACAGCTGGATCTTGTTAAGGTAATTACACAGGGGAAAGGATAATGTACTGGGGACTCCTCAGAAGAATCTGATTTGTGGTGAGGGGAGAGAGATAAAAGCTCAGTTAAGAACGACATGAACATGCTGCATAGGTAGCGGTTTATCAGTAAATATCTCCACTGAGATTAAAAAAGCAGTAGCTTAATAAATTAAGTACATCCTGGTATGGTTACTGTACTGGTAACTCCCACAAGAATCTGGATTGTTGTGAGGGAACAGACAAAAAAGCTCATTTAGGACCTGCACTTACGAAGGGGGTAGGCAACTGTATATCAGGGAGTAAACCTCTGAGAATAAAACACCTGGAGCTTGTTAAGGTAATTACACAGGGGAAAGGATAATTTACTGGGAACTCCTCAGAAGAATCTGATTTGTGGTGAGGGGGAGAGAGATAAATGCTCATTTAGGAACGACATGAACATGCTGCGTAGGTAGCTGTTTATCAGTAAATATCTCCACTGAGATTAAGAAAAGCAATAGCTTAATAAATTAAGTACTTCCTGGTATGGTTACTGTACTGGTAACTCCCCAAAAGAATCTGGATTGTGGTGAGGGAACAGAAAAAAAGCTCATTTAGGATCTGCACTTACGAAGGGTTTAGGCAGCGTTATATAAGGGAGTAAACCTTCTGAGAATAAAAATAGCTGGAGCTTGTTAAGGTAAATACACAGGGGAAAGGAGAATGTACTGGGAACTCCTCAGAAGAATCTGATTTGTGTTGAAGGGAGAGAGATAAAAGCTCATTTAGGAACGACATGAACATGCTGCGTATGTAGCTGTTTATCAGTAAATATCTCCACTGAGATTAATAAAAGGAGTAGCTTAATAAATTAAGTACTTCCTGGTATGGTTACTGTACTGGTAGCTCCCCAAAAGAATCTGGATTGTGGTGAGGGAACAGAAAAAAAGCTCATTTAGGATCTGCACTTACGAAGGGTTTAGGCAGCTTTATATAAGGGAGTAAACCTTCTGAGAATAAAAATAGCTGGAGCTTGTTAAGGTAAATACACAGGGGAAAGGAGAATGTACTGGGAACTTCTCAGAAGAATCTGATTTGTGTTGAAGGGAGAGAGATAAAAGCACATTTAGGAACGACATGAACATGCTGCATACGTAGCTGTTTATCAGTAAATATCTCCACTGAGATTAATAAAAGGAGTAGCTTAATAAATTAAGTACTTCCTGGTATGGTTACTCTACTGGTAGCTCCCCAAAAGAATCTGGATTGTGGTGAGGGAACAGAGAAAAAAGCTCATTTAGGACCTGCACTTACGAAGGGGTTAGGCAGCTGTTATCAGGGAGTAAACCTTCTGATAATAAAAACAGCTGGAACTTGTTAAGGTAATTACACAGGGGAAAGGATAATGTACTGGGAACTCCTCAGAAGAATCTGATTTGTGGTGAGGGGGAGAGAGATAAAAGCTCATTTAAGAACGACATGAACATGCTGCCTAGGTAGCTGTTTATCAGTAAATATCTCCACTGAGATTAAGAAAAGCAGTAGCTTAATAAATTAAGTACTTCCAGGTATGGTTACTGTACGGGTAACTCCCCAAAAGAATCTGGATTTTGGTGAGGGAACAGAGAAAAAAGCTCATTTAGGACCTGCACTTACGAAGGGGTTAGGCAGTTGTATATCAGGGAGTATACCTTCTGAGAATAAAAACAGCTGGAGCTTGTTAAGGTAATTACACAGGGGAAAGGATAATGTACTGTGAACTCCTCAGAAGAATCTGATTTGTGGTGAGGGGGAGAGAGATAAAAGCTCATTTAGGAACGACATGAACATGCTGCATACGTAGCTGTTTATCAGTAAATATCTCCACTGAGATTAAGAAAAGCAGTAGCTTAATAAATTAAGTACTTCCTGCTATGGATACTGTACTGGTAACTCCCCAAATAATCTGGATTGTAGTGAATGAACAGAGAAAAAAGCTCATTTAGGACCTGCACTTACGAAGGGGGTAGGCAGCTGTATATCAGGGAGTAAACCTTCTGAGAATAAAAACAGCTGGAGCTTGTTAAGGTAATTACACAGGGAAAAGGATAATGTACTGGGAACTCCTCAGAAGAATCTGATTTGTGGTGAGGGAAGCGTGATAAAAGCTCATTTAGGAACGACATGAACATGCTGCATAGGTAGCTGTTTATCAGTAAATATCTCCACTGAGATTAAGAAAAGCAGTAGCTTAATAAATTAAGTACTTCCTGGTATGGTTCCTGTACTGGTAACTCCCCAAAAGAATCTGGATTGTGGTGAGGGAACAGAGAAAAAAGCTCATTTAGGACCTGCACTTACGAAGGGGGTAAGGAAGCTGTATATCAGGGAGTAAACCATCTGAGAATAGAAACAGCTGGAACTTGTTAAGGTAATTACACAGAGGAAAGGATAATGTACTGGGAACTCCTCAGAAGAATCTGATTTGTGGTGAGGGCAGAGAGATAAAAGCTCATTTAGGAACGACATGAACATGCTGCGTAGGTAGCTGTTTATCAGTAAATATCTCCACTGAGATTAAGAAAAGCAGTAGCTTAATAAATTAAGTACTTCCTGGTATGATTACTGTACTGGTAACTCCCCAAAAGAATCTGGATTGTGGTGAGGGAACAGAGAAAAAAGCTCATTTAGGACCTGCACTTACGAAGGGGGGTAGGCAGCTGTATATCAGGAAGTATCACTTCTGGGAATAAAAACAGCTGGAGCTTGTTAAGGTAATTACACATGGGAAAGGAAAATGTACTGGGACTCCTCAGAAGAATCTGATTTGTGGTGAGGGGAGGGAGATAAAAGCTCATTAAGAACGACATGAACATGCTGGGTAGGTAGCTGTTTATCAGTAAATATCTCCACTGAGATTAAGAAAAGGAGTAGCTTAATAAATTAAGTACTTCCTGGTATGGTTTCTGTACTGGTAACTCCCCAAAAGAATCTGGATTGTGGTGAGGGAACAGAGAAAAAAGCTCATTTAGGACCTGCAATTACGAAGGTGGTAGGCAGCTGTATATCAGGGATTAAACCTTCTGAGAATACAAACAGCTGGAGCTTGTTAAGGTAATTACACAGGGGAAAGGATAATGTACTGGGAACTCCTCAGAAGAATCTGATTTGTGGTGAGGGAGAGATAAAAGGTCATTTAGGAACGACATGAACATGCTGCGTAGGTAGCTGTTTATCAGTAAATATCTCCACTGAGATTAAGAAAAGCAGTAGCTTAATAAATTAAGTACTTCCTGGTATGGTTACTGTACTGGTAACTCCCCAAAAGAATCTGGATTGTGGTGAGGGAACAGAGAAAAAAGCTCATTTAGGACCTGCACTTACGAAGGGGGTAGGCAGCTGTATATCAGGGAGTAAACCTTCTGAGAATAAAAACAGCTGGAGCTTGTTAAGGTAATTACACAGGGGAAAGGATAATGTACTGGGAACTCCTCAGAAGAATCTGATTTGTGGTGAGGGGAGAGAGATAAAAGCTCATTTAGGAACCACATGAACATGCTGCGTAGGTAGCTGTTTATCAGTAAATATCTCCACTGAGATTAAGAAAAGCAGTAGCTTAATAAGTTAAGTACTTCCTGGTATGGTTACTCTACTGGTAACTCCCCAAAAGAATCTGGATTGTGGTGAGGGAACAGAGAAAAAAGCTCATTTAGGACCTGCACTTACTAAGGGGGTAAGCAGCAGTATATCAGGGAGTAAACCTTCTGAGAATAAAAACAGCTGGAGCTTGTTTAGGTAATGCCACAGGGGAAAGGATAATGTACTGGGAACTCCTCAGAAGAATCTGATTTGTGGTGAGGGGAGAGAGATAAAAGCTCATTTAGGAACGACATGAACATGCTGCGTAGGTAGCTGTTTATCAGTAAATATCTCCACTGAGATTAAGAAAAGCAGTAGCTTAATAAATTAAGTACTTCCTGGTATGGTTACTGTACTGGTAACTCCCCAAAAGAATCTGGATTGTGTTGAGGGAACAGAGAAAAAAGCTCATTTAGGACATGCACTTACGAAGGGGGTAGGCAGCTGTATATCAGGGAGTAAACCTTCTGAGAATAAAAACAGCTGGAGCTTGTTAAGGTAATTACACAGGGGAAAGGATAATGTACTGGGAACTCCTCAGAAGAATCTGATTTGTGGTGAGGGGGAGAGAGATAAAAGCTCATTTAGGAACGACATGAACTTGCTGCGTAGGTAGCTGTTTATCAGTAAATATCTCCACTGAGATTAAGAAAAGCAGTATCGTAATAAATTAGTACTTCCTGGTATGGTTACTGTACTGGTAACTCCCCAAAAGAATCTGGATTGTGGTGAGGGAACAGAGAAAAAAAGCTCATTTAGGACCTGCACTTACGAAGGGGGTAGGCAGTAGTGTATCAGGGAGTAAACCTTCTGAGAATAAAAACAGCTGGAGCTTGTTAAGGTAATTACACAGGGGAAAGGATAATGTACTGGGAACTCCTCAGAAGAATCTGATTTGTGGTGAGGGGAGAGAGATAAAAGCTCATTTAGGAACGACATGAACATGCTGCGTAGGTAGCTGTTTATCAGTAAATATCTCCACTGAGATTAAGAAAAGCAGTAGCTTATAAATTAAGTACTTCCTGGTATGGTTACTGTACTGGAAACTCCCCAAAAGAATCTGGATTGTGGTGAGGGAACAGAGAAAAAAGCTCATTTAGGACATGCACTTACGAAGGGGGTAGGCAGCTGTATATCAGGGAGTAAACCTTCTGAGAATAAAAACAGCTGGAGCTTGTCAAGGTAATTACACAGGGGAAAGGATAATGTACTGGGAACTCCTCAGAAGAATCTGATTTGTGGTGAGGGGCGAGAGATAAAAGCTCATTTAGGAACGACATGAACATGCTGCGTAGGTAGCTGTTTATCAGTAAATATCTCCACTGAGATTAAGAAAAGCAGTAGCTTAATAAATTAAGTACTTCCTGGTATGGTTACTCTACTGGTAACTCCCCAAAAGAATCTGGATTGTGGTGAGGGAACAGAGAAAAAAGCTCATTTAGGACCTGCACTTACAAAGGTTGTAGGCAGCAGTATATCAGGGAGTAAACCTTTTGAGAATAAAAACAGGTGGAGCTTGTTAAGGTAATTACACAGGGGAAAGGATAATGTACTGGGAACTCCTCAGAAGAATCTGATTTGTGGTGAGGGGAGAGAGATAAAAGCTCATTTAGGAACGACATGAACATGCTGCATACGTAGCTGTTTATCAGTAAATATCTCCACTGAGATTAAGAAAAGCAGTAGCTTAATAAATTAAGTACTTCCTGGTATGGTTACTGTACTGGTAACTCCCCAAAAGAATCTGGATTGTGGTGAGGGAACAGAGATAAAAGCTCATTTAGGACCTGCACTTACGAAGGGGGTAGGCAGCTGTATATCAGGGAGTAAACCTTCTGAGAATAAAAACAGCTGGAGCTTGTTAAGGTAATTACACAGGGGAAAGGATAATGTACTGGGAACTCCTCAAAGAATCTGATTTGTGGTGAGGGGAGAGAGATAAAAGCTCATTTAGGAACGACATGAACATGCTGCGTAGGTAGCTGTTTATCAGTAAATATCTCCACTGAGATTAAGAAAAGCAGTAGCTTAATAAATTAAGTACTTCCTCGTATGGTTACTCTACTGGTAACTCCCCAAAAGAATCTGGATTGTAGTGAGGGAACAGAGAAAAAAGCTCATTTAGGACCTGCACTTACGAAGTGGGTAGGCAGCTGTATATCAGGGAGTAAACCTTCTGAGAATAAAAACAGCTGGAGCTTGTTAAGGTAATTACACAGGGGGAAAGGATAATGTACTGGGAACTCCTCAGAAGAATCTGATTTGTGGTGGACGGAGAGAGATAAAAGCTCATTTAGGAACGACATGAACATGCTGCGTAGGTAGCTGTTTATCAGTAAATATCTCCACTGAGATTAAAAAAGCAGTAGCTTAATAAATTAAGTACTTCCTGGTATGGTTACTGTACTGGTAACTCTCCAAAAGAATCTGGATTTTGTTGAGGGAACAGAGAAAAAAGCTCATTTAGGACCTGCACTTACGAAGGGGGGTAGGCAGCTGTATATCAGGGAGTAAACCTTCTGAGAATAAAAACAGCTGGAGCTTGTTAAGGTAATTACACAGAGGAAAGGATAATGTACTGGGAACTCCTCAGAAGAATCTGATTTGTGGTGAGCGGAGAGAGATAAAAGCTCATTTAGGAACGACATGAACATGCTGCATACGTAGCTGTTTATCAGAAAATATCTCCACTGAGATTAAGAAAAGCAGTAGCTTAATAAATTAAGTACTTCCTGGTATGGTTACTGTACTGGTAACTCCCCAAAAGAATCTGGATTGTGGTGAGGGGAATAGAGAAAAAAGCTCATTTAGGACCTGCACTTACGAAGGTGTAGGCAGCTGTATATCAGGGAGTAAACCTCCTGAGAATAAAAACAGCTGGAACTTGTTAAGGTAATTACACAGGGGAAAGGATAATGTACTGGGAACTCCTCAGAAGAATCTGATTTGTGGTGAGGGGGAGAGAGATAAAAGCTCATTTAGGAACGACATGAACTTGCTGCGTAGGTAGCTGTTTATCAGTAAATATCTCCACTGAGATTAAGAAAAGCAGTATCGTAATAAATTAAGTACTTCCTGGTATGGTTACTGTACTGGTAACTCCCCAAAAGAATCTGGATTGTGGTGAGGGAACAGAGAAAAAAGCTCATTTAGGACCTGCACTTACGAAGGGGGTAGGCAGTAGTGTATCAGGGAGTAAACCTTCTGAGAATAAAAACAGCTGGAGCTTGTCAAGGTAATTACACAGGGGAAAGGATAATGTACTGGGAACTCCTCAGAAGAATCTGATTTGTGGTGAGGGGCGAGAGATAAAAGCTCATTTAGGAACGACATGAACATGCTGCGTAGGTAGCTGTTTATCAGTAAATATCTCCACTGAGATTAAGAAAAGCAGTAGGCTTAATAAATTAAGTACTTCCTGGTATGGTTACTCTACTGGTAACTCCCCAAAAGAATCTGGATTGTGGTGAGGGAACAGAGAAAAAAGCTCATTTAGGACATGCACTTACGAAGGTTGTAGGCAGCAGTATATCAGGGAGTAAACCTTTTGAGAATAAAAACAGGTGGAGCTTGTTAAGGTAATTACACAGGGGAAAGGATAATGTACTGGGAACTCCTCAGAAGAATCTGATTTGTGGTGAGGGGAGAGAGATAAAAGCTCATTTAGGAACGACATGAACATGCTGCATACGTAGCTGTTTATCAGTAAATATCTCCACTGAGATTAAGAAAAGCAGTAGCTTAATAAATTAAGTACTTCCCGGTATGGTTACTCTACTGGTAACTCCCCAAAAGAATCTGGATTGTGGTGAGGGAACAGAGAAAAAAGCTCATTTAGGACCTGCACTTACGAAGCTTGTAGGCAGCAGTATATCAGGGAGTAAACCTTCTGAGAATAAAAACAGGTGGTGCTTGTTAAGGTAATTACACAGGGGAAAGGATAATGTACTGGGAACTCCTCAGAAGAATCTGATTTGTGGTGAGGGGGAGAGAGATAAAAGCTCATTAGGAACGACATGAACATGCTGCGTAGGTAGCTGTTTATCAGTAAATATCTCCACTGAGATTAAGAAAAGCAGTAGCTTAATAAATTAAGTACTTCCTGGTATGGTTACTGTACTGGTAACTCCCCAAAAGAATCTGGATTGTGGTGAGGGAACAGAGATAAAAGCTCATTTACGACCTTCACTTACGAAGGGGGTAGGCAGCTGTATATCAGGGAGTAAACCTTCTGAGAATAAAAACAGCTGGAGCTTGTTAAGGTAATTACACAGGGGAAAGGATAATGTACTGGGAACTCCTCAAAGAATCTGATTTGTGGTGAGGGGAGAGAGATAAAAGCTCATTTAGGAACGACATGAACATGCTGCGTAGGTAGCTGTTTATCAGTAAATATCTCCACTGAGATTAAGAAAAGCAGTAGCTTAATAAATTATGTCCTGAGGGAGGAGAAAGATGGCGCCGAAACAATAGGGAGGCACC
>NW_025961132.1:0-52588 GCF_023159225.1 Perognathus longimembris pacificus | reverse complement strand
CAACTACATAATAACCTAAAGTTTTATTTGAAATTTACCTTTTCTCATTTCCTAAAATGTACACAGGCTGTGTTGTTTTGTGATGAAATCTTACATTTTTTCTTTGAGAGGTTTAACTATAAATGGGCCACTTGGTTGAGATATATCCCAAAGTGGGCTTTTGCTTTCTTGATAGAATAGATAGAGCACCACACATGAAGCATACAATCAAACATAAGGGAAATGTCCAAACCAATTCTAAACAGTGTTAACATTCTACCGATGGCATGATCACCAGGTAGTTGGCCTTGTTTTCCTGGTTGGGGATGACTAAGAACACAAACAGCCCCACAGAAAAGTCATATCCCAGCAGAGCCTGGAGTTCCGCAAAGGACTAGCCAAATGGGTGCAAGTGTGGAAGCTCCATTTGCCCAATGGATCGCTCCAATGTGGCATTTTGGGATCCTAGTTGCTTCTCTCCAAAGTCTCATAGTTAACAAGATCCCTACAGCTTCAGAAAAGAAAAGGATTCGCTTAAAGGATAGTTAGGTTTGAGACAGATGAAGTACAATAGGAGGGGTGACATTGGTCACGATTTTTGTACTTATAAATTGATAGCCTGAATTGAAGCCCCCTTGTACAAATACATAAAGAATATTTTTTTAAATGAAGGGGAAAAGTCACATTAAATGAGGCTGTGAATTGCGGTTTTGATTCATTACGCTTGTAATTGTTAGCATAGTTATTTTTATACTAGTTATCTATTCCTTTTCCTCTACATACTGGCTTTAAGATAGCTGGAAGATTATGGGTTTCTATTCATGTTTATTGTGCATTCCCGTCCCATTTGTTTACCTAGAACAATCCACCTCTTAATGTGGAGTTTCAGTGCAACATTAATGTGTTTCCATTTGGAATTGAATCAGTAGTGAAGTCAGCCCATTTCTCTACACTCTGCATTGTATGGGATGACTGTGTCACCAAAAGCCTTGCTCTACATGTCTGGGTGACAGCAGCCATTGAAGGAATCCACATGTGGGCTTCTTCACAGTGTAGTGTAGTGGTGAGATTCTGAAGGCAAACTTCCCAATGAGAGGAAGTTTTCTTGCTGTTTCTAAACTTTTTCTAATTTAATGTTTGAAATAAAACAGTAAATTCATCACATTCTGTTCACTAGAGAGCATTCTCAAAGGCTAGGTCCTATTCAGATAAAGTAAAATTATAGGAGGAATGCCCCCATATATATATATATATACATATATGTATAAATATGTGTATATATATATAGAGAGAGAGAGAGTCAAGCTTGAGAATCATCTCACCAATCAAACCCTATTGCAAAGGAAATCACTTCTTCACAACTTCGTGCTCTTGAAAAGGTACAATTATTTACTTGTTTGGCTTAGAATTCTCCCTGCTTTGTGGCAAGAATCAGACAATTACAAAATCATGTAATTGAATCCAGTCCATTTTGTTCAAAACCATGCGTAGATTATATCACTAAACTTCTATACTGGGACATGTCATACATAGTTACTTGCCAAAAGTCATCATTTTCTGGCATGAAATTCAGATTTACATTAAAAACACTTGAAGATTAGAATACGGCTTATAATTTTAGACAGCATAGATTGCACTCTCTTTAAGTGGAATTGGAATTCTAAGGTTGGAATTAGAGTCATTCTATAAAGAAAAAAAACAAGAAAACTAGGAGACAGAAGTGCAAGACCAAGCACAAGTGTTTTATGACAAAGCTGATCGATGGAGGGAATGTACTTTAACCTTGTAGTCATTTGAAATGAGTTGACTTTCTGCGTAATTCAGGGGAGCATATTCTAAGTATCTTACTATACTCATGATTGATCTGTGTAAGCTTGCCTTTCTTTACCAACCTGTGCTGATGACCATGCAGGTTTCTGCTGCCTCAGAGAATCTGCAGATGGGCAAATATCAACAGCTGCAAGAAGAAAATAATTTCCTCAAAGAGCAGTTACAGTCCCTGCAAAGCAAAAACGATTCACTGGCTGAGGAGAATACAAAGCTGAAGGAAGACCAAAAACATCTTACTGAGAGTTGCAAGTGTACCATAGCTATGACAGAACAGTACAGAATATTCCTCACACAAAAAACGGAAAGCGAAATAAGTGAACAAGCAGAAAAAGTGTCCAACTTTATACAGGTGAATATGTTTATTTCTAATATGCTTAAACATTTATTGGAAGGTATATTTTGGACTTACACATTGTTTCATGTACTTTATTAGAAGTAAATTATATAATGTTTCTATCTTACATATTACATCATATTCTATATATTCTACATTATTCCCACATTGTAAGTACATTTATATTCAATAACATTCTTTTTATTAAAAATTACTTCATGGGCTGGGGATATGGCCTAGTGGCAAGAGCGCTTCCCTGGTATACATGAAGCCCTTGGTTCGATTCCCCAGCACCACATATACAGAAAATGGCCAGAAGTGGCGCTGTGGCTCAAGTGGCAGAGTGCTAGCCTTGAGCAAAAAGGAAGCCAGGGACAGTGCTCAGGCCCTGAGCTCAAGGCCCAGGACTGGCAAAAAAAAAAAAAATTACTTCATGTTTGAAATCTAGTTGCCATAAAATTAAATTCTTAGAAAACAATAATTCATACAGATTATAACATGCAAGCCAGGCACCTGTGGCTCACGCCTGTAACTAATAGTAGCTACTCGTGAAACTGAGATCTGAGGACTGCAGTTCAAATCCAGCCCAGACAGGAAAGTCTATTGAGACTCCTCTCCAGTTAACCTCCAGAAAACCATAAGTGAAGCTGCGGCTCAAAGTGGTCAAGTAGTACCCTGAGTAGAAAAATTCAGGGACAATGCCCAGGCACTGAGATCAAGCTCCACAATGGACAACCGTCAAAAATAAAACAAATTGGAACATGCTCATAGACTTTCATTCAGGTCAGGTTTTCTTTCTCAAATTTGATTGGTCTTGTTCTATTTTATTAAGTTTTATCCATACTCTTGTACACCTGCTGTAGTACTTACTTCATGTCCTCCCCAAGAGAAAACTGCACTTAGGTATTTAGTATTTAGATTAAATGCAGGGGATAATGATGAGAAGTACTGTAAATTCAAGCACCGGCTTTCCCATATCTCATAGTGTTCTACACCACGGAGAGAATATAGGAACTTGTTCAAGAAATATTGATTGAAAAATGACTCTTCAATTTTCTTTAGGAGCAGAACAGAGCTCGAGCATATCAGGACGCTGTTTGGACATCGACAGTGCAAGCACAACTATCTAAAATCTCCCAGCTATCAAATAAATTACAGGAGTAAGTTTAGAGTCACAGAAAATAAACAAAACTTATTAAGTAGACTGTAAAACATAGTGTTATGCCTAGATTTCCGGTCCCCAAAGACCACCAAGGAGCCGATACCGATGCAAATGCACAAGAGGCTTTATTGCAAGCTGGAGCCTGGACTCTCAACCGTCACCGACACAGCGGATCTGGATTGAGAGTCCCGACCCTCAGATAGGCAGGGTTTGTACTGTGATTACAACAGGGGCCGGATATTTCCAACTTGGCAGATACTTGATTGGATGGTATTTAGCAAGCACGTCTTGTCCTATTTCTACTGGCTCTCTACCCTATCACTTAACCTATTTTGGCTTTGATAATGGGAACTGGCCTTGATATCAGAAACTGACAGTAGGTGGTCACATAGCACTGATAGAGTGGGTTAGTGCAGCGGGTAGAGCAAATCACACATGGGTTAAGCAAGCCGCTTACAGAAGCAGAATTTGGCAGTCAGGCTGACCTAGTACCAACTTTATTTAAACAATTGCCACCATGTTTTCCCATTACCACTAAGCAAGCTTCAGCGGGCTAAAACAATCCAGTACTCAATCATAAGTAAACCAACCCAACAGTTTCCATGGCCTTTCTACTCTTAGTATGTTATTTCGATAGTCTATGACTAGGATCGTTTTTGACTGTCCATTACCATGGTTGCTACCTAGGTAGAGAGGGGAACAGGGCTCCCTATATTTTTAAATGTCAAACTACAAAATAGTCTCGCGGGTGGGGGTGCAGCCCTCTAGCACGGAGTCATCCCCAGGGTTTAGAAGCTGTTATAATTTTAGCAGTAAAGCTTATATTTAGTCACGCGGGTTCTGAGGTCAGCCCTTACATTCCCTCCTCTTCTACTGCTTACTGGGGGGGGCCAGTCATGCCCTCATTATCCTACATTTTTATGGCTTTCCTGTCCAGGGGCTGATATGGAGACCTCAGCACTCTTAGCTGTACCGCGCTGACACGATCTCTTAGAAATGCAGTGAGCCTCTTAAGAGTACAAAGACCAGTAGAGACCAGGTCTGCAAAACAACAAACTTCTTGTCAAATGGTATTTCCACGTTTGGGTCAGTGACCTCACAGTATATATCTAAAACCAAACAACTACTAAACATGAAAAGGTCTACAATAGACCTATCAGAGGATCACCATAGCTCCAAAGCTATGTACACATCATATAAGAACAGGATAAGCAAAAACAACCCCAAGAGAAGGACACAGGTGGAGTCTATTGTTGATGTCGCCTTTGAAGTTTTAGGTGAATTTCCTTTGGCGTACCCTATATGGTTACTTTATGTGATTTTAGTACACTGGGTATGGTTTGTATATATGCCTACCTGATCTAGGGAAGAGAAAGAAAAACGAGGGTGTACGATATCACAAGAAATGGACTCACTGGCCTTGTCAATACAACTTAATTTATTGACACCTTAATAACATTTAATTTAAAAAAGAATACAAGGACCAACCATTAAGATGACTATTACCAACCTCCAAGGTCCTGCTACCGAGGTTTTTAACAATGTCAGCCAAAGGGACCCGTTACACAAAGACTCATCCCATCCCATGCTTTCCTGGTGTTTCTCTGCTCATTCCCGTATGCTTAACCCCAAGACAGCCTTCCTCTCCAAAGAAACCTGTCCTGTTTGGGAGGACCACTTCTGCCAGGGAGTTGGTCAGCGTCTCAGTGGGTGCATGCGTTCACCGATGTCCAAACCCACTTGAGCGGTGAGGAGTTGGTGGATGGCTCCGATGGCTGTCAGGCTGTACTTGATCTGAACCCCAATGGGATGGGAGGGGGTGGGGCAGCCACAGGCAGCAGTGGCTCCCACAGAATGTCACACCTCCTGCTGGACTGCTGCAACTTTCTGCTTAGCCTGGTTCAAGAAGCTTACCCTAAGGCCTGGCTAGTGAACCCCCTAATATAGTCCTGGTTGCCTTTCGGCAAATGCTGGTTGGACAGTTTAGCTACTGCTTCACAACCAAGCCTGGTGCCTAAAGGAGGAGGCGCGGGAACATTGCTTCCTAGGGTGTGATGGCGAACAGGGTGGTGGAGGAGGGCTGGCCAGTGTTCACCAGTCTCAAGGGCTAATTTGGTTAAGCTCTCTTTTCCTCTCTACCTGACTTGAAGTTTGGGGGTGGTAGGCACAATGTAATTTCCTAATAATCCCCAATGACTTACCTAATAGCTGCCTTACCTAAGTGAGGAAAGAGGGGCCATTGTCTGAGCCTATGGCTACTGGGAGTCCAAACCTGGGAATTATCTCCTCTAGAAGCTTCTTCTGTACTCTCTGTGCTGTTTCCCACTTGGTTAGGAAAGCTTCCATCCATCCTGAAACAGTGACTAGAAAAGCTAGCAGGTACTTTCTATCTCAGTAAATCACCTCCCTGTAGGCTCCTGGCACCGTTCCTCTTGCCCTCTTTCTCTTGGCGGCTACTCCGCCAGCCGCATTTGTGGTCTGGCATGGCACGCTGCTGCTGCTAATATTCCTTCTAATGCCTGGAGCTGCCTGTCCCACAAATGCTACATGAATCGTTGTCAATTTTCCTCAGCCTCTAGATCTATGGAAGCGGAAGGACGGTAAGCACAAGCAGCCTTTGAAGGCTGCTGGAGACTCACCCACTGCCTGTCTAACTTGCCCACCTTAGACAAATTGATTGCGCGCTTTCCGGTGGCCCGGAGCCCCCCAGAAGAGCCTGGTGATAAACCTTTGGCCACTCCCTCCCTGCCAGGAATTCAGGGGGAAGAGGACATCTAGTGCCTGAGGCTTCTTTGAGAAGGGAGGGTGGAAGTGGGAGGAGAGCAGGGGGGAAGGGGGCTCCCTACTTTATCCTTCCTCATCTTTTAAAGGGAGCTGATGGGTGAAGATCATTCCTCTTCTGTAACTTCTTCAGGCCTGCTCAGGGGCGTTGACCTGACCTAGCCAGGAACCTATCACCTTAGTCTACTTTAGCGAGAGGCTGCAGGATTAGATGTCCAGTTTACAAGCTTTCCTCCAAACTGGAAATCACATTCAACTTTTAACTTCTAACAACGTTATAGACTTTTGGGGCTACAGCAGTGTCGCCTTTTAACATTTCAGTTTGCAAAAGCGTTTTCCTGACTGGCTGGGGAAACAGATCTCTGATAACCTAACAATGCCTAAATTACCTTAGTAGGCATCAGGTAGGTCTCGGGAAGGACACCATCTCAGGTCCACAAGCTTCCTTCCTGAACAGATGTGCGAGCTCAGAATTCTCACTGCCGCTCAGGGCTTTGAGCAGATGCAGGGGTTGGGATTTTAAGCTATCCCTTCATTAGACAATCTTAGCTTTACTACCCACTATCACAGAGGACTGGCAAGTTCCTCCAGGACCTCCTGGCTCTGATGAACTTGTGAAGGCCAAGCACACATGACTCTAGGATCTGACACCCTCGCTGCCATCCACGCAGTGGCTTCCTGCCTCTGGATGCTCCATCTCTTTCGTCCCAGCCTTTTCCATGCTGAGGTCAATGCACCTTTGACATTTCTCTTGATCCGTCGCTGGACTTGGACTCAGGACCTGAGTGCTGTCCCTCAGCTCTTCAGTTCTAGGCTAGCACCCTACCACTTTAAGCTCCACACAACTCTGTTCTCAGCACTCTGCTGGCTCAATACAGATGAAGACTCTCACAGGGACCTTTCTCTGCCTGGGCTGGCTTTGAACCACAGTTTTCAGATCAATGAATCTTACAAAAGTCCTCTTACTCCAATTAAAGCAACAAGATGGTCCACACAGAAGTAGCTTTTAAGCATCATCTTAACTGGAACTTGGTAAGGGCCAAAGTTACATTTGATAAACTTGTAAGAATCATCTGTCCTTGACTGTAGTTCTACCTGGAAATTTATAAAACCAGCAAGGCAAATTGGAATAGCAAATTAAACAATCATTTTGGCAGCCTAAATTATTTCTTTTGTCCAATTGCAATGAAACATTTAGGACAACTTTATTTTCCAATCTCATATCTAGAAATCCATCTTGATCTCTAAACTCTTTTAGTAACCTCTGCTTTAATATTTACATTTTAGCTTTCAGTTGTATTTGAAGAACTCTGAAATCTAGAGGCACTGGCCACAGTCTGTTCCCTCCGGGTGGCTGCTTTAAAGGGGTCATTTGTTTCCCTGCGGTCTGCGTTATTGCCTAGAACACCTCTGAACTCAAATGACAGTTTTCCCTCCATGCAAGAATTACACATTCCAGAATGACAAACAAGAATCCAGACTTGGTATCTTTGTCCCCTTTTTTAAGACACATCCAAATTGCAACATAGCCTAGAAGTCAAATTACATTGTCCAGATAAACTTTGAACTGTCTTCTGAAAACTTTTTTTTAATGTTCAAACCTCCCAAGGAGCAGTTATAGACTTCAATAGCATCATCACAACACCTATTTTATCATCAGGATGTTATGTCCACCTGTAAGGAAAAGATACGGGACAAGGAAAAGCCTCCATTTGCCCATCCTACTCCTTGGGGCTGGGAGAATTGCCTCTGTGCCAGCTTACGCTTTTCCACCATGTGTGGACTCCCCCAGGGCCTGGCCCACCCCATGGACTGGCTAAGCTGCCCCTTTGCCACATCACCCTCACTCCTGAGGATAGGCTTGCAGGCCTGGCCTAAGGGTTTCTGCCTTTTTTTCCATCTCTCCCTGAGAAACCCAAGCAATTTTTTTAACAGGGATAAACATTAATATCCAAATTTCTGACATTTAGCCCTGAATATTAACAGCAGAGGAAAATAAATTTCACATTTCCAATGTCTTTTGCTAAAGAAAATAACTTGATTACATGTTAAATAGCCTTATGCATTAAGATACCAGACTTAAAACTGCAAATTAAAGAATCCTTAGATACCTTTTAACTGTTTGTATTAAACTATGCACTAATCCTTTAAAACATTTGGTAAGGCCCGAACTTGATGAGCTTTGAACGTCAACTCACCCATTCTTACATTATACTGACAGTTTTCATCTGGAACATGTTCACACTCACACCTGCACACACATACACATGCAAAAGATCTTAAAGCGAGCAAAATAAATGTCGGCCATACTTTTTCCAGTGGCAAGAGGTATTTATGCCAATCTTACTCTTGCAATAACCAAGATTTAAGACAAAACTTAACAAATGATTTTAGCATTCTCCGGTCTCATTTACCAGGGCTTTCTAGTTTTAGCAAGACATTTTAGTGCACTAAGTACTTTTCTGCTGAGGAAAGCTGGTTGGGGGTTCCCTGGGCTAAGACTCAGCCCACCCAGTCCTTGACTCTAGTCTGAGCCCAGTTTTAACTAGAGCATTGTACAGATCAATTGGCCTTTAAATACCTTCAGTTGGAAGAAAATGGCTACTTGAAGCTGATCTCTCTTCCCCTTGGTCTTTCAGACTTGGGGGGACCTGGGGAGGCTGTTTGGAACTCTATACCAGCAGAGACCAGGTGTCTCTTGGAAACTGTTCCTGAGGAGGTAAAAAGGGCATTAACTAGGAAGGGAATTTTCCAGCAAATCCTGCCAGACCAGGATGTAGAACAAAAAGTGATTGGTTTCCCATTTGTTACTTCTATACTCAAGTCGTGTGCCTGGCTTTTCATGTCCTTGAAATTGTCTGTCAGAAGAGAAAGGGAGTCTTCTGAGTCTGTCCCATCTTATGTGAGTTTCAGAAAAGTAGATACAAACAGCCAGAAGCAAACACCAAAGAGACGCACCAAAGGCACAAAGCAGATTTTCAGTGAACGAATTCCTTCTGCCCAGAGGAGGAAGAAGTGAATAGGGATTGTTGGCCTTAGGCTGCTGCGCCCCAGGAGCAGCCCGTTTCCTTCCTACTGACTATACTAAGTGAGGAGGGGACTTTGTTCCCCACTAAGGAGGGGGCCTGGTCTTCCAAGATGACCCACCTACATGTCTGCTTAAGTCTTATGACAACCTTACAGAATATTAGTTACTGGTTATTAAGGACGCCAAAACAGACAAGAAAAACAAGTGTCACACTCTGGTTCGAGGGTCCTGGGATCTTGGGGTTCTGGGAAGAGTCCTCCAAGCTGTTATGCCTAAGATTTCCAGTCCCCAAGGACCACCAAGGAGCCGATACCGATGCAAACGCACAAGAGTCATTATTGCAGGTGGAGCCTGGACTCTCAACCATCACCAAGCTGATCTGGATTGAAAGCCCGGACCCTCAGATAGGCGGGGTTTTTATTGTGATTACAACAGGGGCAGGGTATTTACAACTTGGCAGATACTTATTGGATGGCATTTAGCAAGCAAGTCTTGTCCTATTTCTATTGGCTCTCTACCCTATCAGTTAACCTATTTTGGCTTTGGTAATGGGAACTGGCCTTGATATGAGGAACTGACAGCAGGTGGTCACGTAGCACTGATACAGTGGGTTAGTGCAGGGGGTAGAGCAAGTCACAAATGGGTTAAGCAAGCCGTTTACAGAAGCAGAATTTTGCAGTCAGGCTGACCCATTATCAACTTTATTTTAACAATTACCACCATGTTTTCCCAAGCTTGAGCAGGCGAAAACAATCCAGTACTCAGTCATGAGTAAACCAACCCAACAGTTTCCATGGCATTTCTACTCTTAGTATGGTTGTTTCGATAGTCTATGACTAGGATCGTTTTTGACTGTCCATTACCATGGTTGCTACCTAGGTACAGGGGGGAACAAGGGCTCCCTATATTTTTAAATGTCAAACTACAAAATAGTCTCATGGGTGGGGGTGCAGCCCTCTAGCATAGAGTCATCCCCAGGGTTTAGGAGCTGTTATACTTTTAGCAGTAAAACTTATATTTAGTCACCCGGGTTCTGAGGTCAGCCCTTACAATAGTTTTGATATGACAGACTCATGAGATTACTAGGAAGAGGAACCTAACTGAACAAACCAACTTTGGAAAATACTATGAATACATTAATTTTCTCCTAACTTATTAGAATAGAACAGTTTCTCCTCTTGGTTTACTTTGGGGCTTTATTGGTTGCTGCTCTGTTTTTCTTCCTATTCTCAGTGGCCTTCCCCCTTCATTTTCAGAGAAGTCATTGTCTTTCTAATTAGCACAGTTGTTTGTATACAATTACTTGTCAGTATTCCTTCAACAGAAAATTTCAAGCTCACTTGTGTTTTTTGGGACATTGCACCATCAGTGCAAAGATGTAGCACTTCTGCTGAAGGCACAGTCTATCTGTCTTCCCTGACTGTGATACTTGAATTCACAACTGAGAGTGCCCGGAGACAAAATGCCCTTCAAAGTTATACAGGGAAAGACTGGGAATTTCAATTCTCAACACCGTAAATGGAATTCCTTCCTTTGTTTCTGTGAAGGGGGCAATGTCTTTGACAACAGAATTGCATACTGTGTGCCAATTGCCAAAAGGCTACTTTAGTTCTTTGTATCACCGGCTCTGCGATCTTCTCCATTGGAACTGCTGCCTTGTATTCCTCTAGCCAAAGTTTGATATCTTAAGGACGATAAACACAGTGCAAACAAGCACTTGCAAATGTCTCGGTTGCATATTTATAATCTCTGACCTGCTTTACTGAATGCCAGTAATCTAAGTTTATTATTCGTAGTTTAAACACCTACTTAAGGAGAATCATATGTTGTTTCACTGAACTTATGCTTGATAAAGTGTCCACATATGATAATACAGAGATGATTTTACATAGATAGTAATACTTACATGAGGAATCCTCTAAGTAGAGCCCTACCAGAGGGCAGCAGTGACAACTGTGGAGCCAGACATCCCTGACAATCACTTGTCTCCTCCCTACAGTGTTGGAATTAACTTGCCAGGAATGAGTGTGTGTGTGTGTGTGATTATTTAGAATAAATTACAATTTTACACGTTATACAGTTGGCATTCATTAACCAATGTGTATTTCAAGATACTGTTTCAAGGAACTTAAGTTTGGTCTTAAGGCTAATTTTAAAAGTTAGTGTTTGCACCTTTTTTCTTAAAGCCATAAGTCCTTTGGGTCTAACTCAGGGAAAGATGGATTCCTGGATGTTTGCCTTTTGCAGATGTGAAAGAAAGATTAAGAGACTGGAGGATGAAAATTGTAAGCTTCATCTAAGAGTTCATCTGTGTCAAACATCGTCTGAAACTTTTACTACCAGGAATAGCTTAAACAACCCTACTGAGAGAAATTCTCAGAGTTTTCTGGGACCTCGGACGCATTTTTCAGCAAGAGAAGACTATGCGGATTTGAGCCCAAGACTAAGATCTGCATTTGAGAAGGTGGACGCCTTCCTGAGAAAACTTTAGGTTAGTTACAGTATCTTTTTCATTTTGGATTTCAGACTTCAGACACGTTCTGTCTTTGATTTGATGAATTATTGAGAAGTACAGTTGACTTATTTGTGCCATACAAATATGACAGTAATCTGTTTTAAAAAGCAGCACAAGTCAACAAATGTGTCCCATTTCAAGTGATGCTCATTTGCTAATAATTCGATTCGATACATGTATTTAAACTGAAAATGTTTCAACTATCTTTAAAAAGTATAATTAAATGAGATATTTGAGAATAAATGTGACTTTCTATAAATAAAGTTATCATGTGTTACCATACCATACCAGAGCAAGAAGAGTAAGTTCACACACACACACACACACACACACACACACACACACACACAGTTTTCTGTTCTTGGTGCATTGCAAAAGTTTTGGAGGCAATACTTGAAAAATAAAGTTGACTACAATTAAAACAAGCTTTAAATTAAAATGTTATTTGAAAAGCCCCTTTCATTATAGGAATTATTTGTTTTGCTATCATCGTCTTACTGTGTTCTTGCCTAATAGAATAGCCTAACATATGGATTAAGATTGGTATGTGAGTTTCTTAACAACAGTTTGCTATAGAATAATCAGTTCCTTGACTAAAGTAACTCTATGAATATTATCTGCATATGTGTTTTTTCTTTAATCACATGCATATATCTAAATACATAAATCACTGTTCTACATTCACTTATTTATCCATTAATTTACGTAGCACTTTTTGCTTCTTTAGACAGGATCTCACTAGCGAGCCCCGATGTCTAGGATGAAATATCCCTTCATGCTCAGCCTTGTCAGTGCTATGATTGCAGGCTGCTAAGCCAAGTGCCTTACGTTTACTCAGATGGTAGTTTGAGTCAAATTTTGAAGAAAAAAAATGCCTAAGTTACATACCTATGCTAGAATTCTAAAGTGATCTGTTCCTGCCACTGCCATCTGATCATGTGTTTATGAGACACTTAACATTTCTGTTTTCTTTTTCCATTTCCCATATCATGGCTACCTAGGTCTGGCCATTTTGGAGGACAAATTATAGTTGCAAGATCAGATGTAAGTATTTCCCCAGAATTATAATTTGGTAAGTTATTTTAAGTCAATAGTGCAAACTTTATTATTCCTATAAAATGTACCCACTCATCTAGTTGGTGCTCCTAATTTCATTTTTACCTGAAAAGAAGCTCCTTTAGGTCCTTTCTTTTTTGCTGGTCCTGAGGCTTTGATTCAGGGCCTGAGCGTTGGATGCAAGCTTTTGTGCTCAAGGCTGGAGGTACAGCACCTCCAGCTCTAACTCTACAGCATCCTTGATGATGAATAGGAGACAAGAACCACACAGGGACTTTGCTCCCTTGGCTGCCTTTGAACCTCAGGCCTCAGCTCTCAGCCTCCTGAGTAGCTCGCACCCCAGGCAGAAACTACCTGGACACTGTGTTCTCTTTGTTCTCGGTTGCTGTCCTGTTCTGGAAGGAGGATAAATGACAGGTTGGTGATGGACTTATTTTGTGATTCTCCGTGGAACACTGCAGGGATATGGCTTAATGACAGGGCGACCATAGGTAAAGATTTGAAAAATAAAGTGGGGACACTAACTGTGGAAATCATAATTAATCAATCTCAAAACTGAAAGAAAGAAAAATGCGCAATTTGTTCAGTCAGATGGAGGCTAAAGTACTTTGCTTCTGGGGGTAGGAGCTACACAAACCCTGATCTATAGAGGGGTTAGAGTTCCAGAAGTCCTTTCCTTCCTTAACTGTGAGTTCTTACCAGCAGATCATTACCTTTTAGATCTCTAGAGGATATAGTCTTACTTCCCCATTTATATTTATTTCGATAGGCCTTAATGGAGACGAAAACTTTTTAATAAGTGAGATACAGCATAGTTAGCAACGTAGAAAAAAAGACTTCATGTATAGTTTTATATACTTAGTTATAAGTAACAATTTATTAGACTTATAAACTGCTCTTTAAATAAAATTCTGCTTAGTTAAGACTTAGCTTTTTGAAGCCTGGTATAGAGCTCAGGCCCTGAGTTCAAGTCCCAGGACTGGCCAAAAAAAAAAAAAGTTAGTTTGGGTGCTGGGAAAATGGTGAAAAAAAAAAAAAGCCAGATTTAGCTTTTTTAAGTTTCGGTAGAACTTGACAGTATCAATAGTACACAAGCAATTACCTTGATAAGTAATATTTTTCTTTCAAATAGTTTCATTGTTACAGAGAGTAAATAGCTTACTCTAACTCTGTGTATTAATCTTTATCTTTGGAAACCTTTTAAATAAACTTAAATTACAGTTAACCTAACCAGAGACCAAACATCCCATTTTTTAGAAGAAATGTTTATATTAAACCAACTTTTTAAGTTGAAATGCTACGTGTTTAGTGCTTATTTTAAGGTTAAATTAGACTGCTTCTGTGGTATCTTTAGAATTTAGAATGACATGTATACTGGCTAATTTGACTGATGATTTAAAGTTTGCTACAATGAGTATTGAAAATTTGTACTGTATAGATATGTTACACCAAATCTTAATTGAACTTTCAAAATCTTTTCGCTATATTTAAAGCCAAGAGCTCATAATTAGATTTTATTTGAGCACTTAAGAGATTTCATTTAACCTCTCTAACGATATCAAAGGTCTGGAATTCAATATTTTCGTATGAGACATTCCTGGATAAGTCTTGATAACATAACCAACATTTTTAACACAACGCTGTTCTTCAACGAAGTAGCTGAGAAGCAAACCAATCTTAACCTGTGCATGCCATCCTGATGAACCCCACGTGTTCAGAATCTGAACGTTACCCAGTCACCAAGTCTCCTTGGTTGTTTACTGCTTTTTTCCCCTTATTTGGGTTTAACTTGATTGAGATAACATGACCAACCCTTGACAGTTATAGTGGCTTTTATGCACTAAAGACAACGAATCCTTTTTTATGTTTTACACATAAGTACAATAAGTTTTAGATATTAGAAGCATGCACAAAAATTGTGCTAAAAACAAATGAACAACTTCAAGTTGGCCCTAAGTTATGTCCTAGAATTCCTGTAGCAAGGGAAATATTTCTGCCCACAGTTTGATGACCTGGACTCTGGTGTCCCCGTCACACTCCTGACCCCCCTTTTTGCTTCCCCCGCTCGTCCTCCTGGTGGGAAGAGCCATGGATCCCCAACCCCAGCCCACGAAGCAGCTACCGCAGGCCCGCAGGAGGCAACGCAGGATCCCAGCAGGGTCGGTCCAGACCCTCAACCAGGACGAGAAGGGATCTCAGGGAGGACCAGTGGACAGCACGCCAGCCCGGCCATGCTAGAGGGAGGACCGCAGGGAGGACCGCGAGAGAGGAAGCCAGCTCAGCCTCGGAGGACACGCGCAGGTGCCGTTCTCCATGCAGGTGAGTGAAATACCTTGAACCCTTCCCACTGCGGAGCTTGCAGAGCAGGGAGTGCATTTCGTGGGCAGGCACAAGATCAGGCCTGAGGACCGGTGGACTAGAACTGAAGACCCAGAAATGAACCCACCCACCCGCGGCCACCTCATCTGTGATAAGGGAGCCAAAAAAAAGACAGAAAACAGGATGGAAGAAAGACAGGTTCGTCCACAAACGGTGCTGGCAACATTGCGAATCCAGACAGACACCATGACAGCCACGCCTGCCCTGACTTTTTTTTGAATGATTTGCTAGAGAGGAATATTGTTGTAAATATATAAATAAACATCCGTAGGATAAATTTATTATGGTATACAAGAAGGTCTCTGATAAGTAACACTAGGAAACATGAAATATCTGTTTTCCTAGGAAATAGTTCATTTTCACCAGTATTATGCATTCATTTTTATATCAGAATACCTACATTCACTAGAAAATTAATTTCTTTAAGACTTGTTGGCAAACATCTAGACTACTAGGAAAACCCTAAGTATTGTGTTGTACAAATGTTTAAATGTTTCTAATATTTGTCTGATGTCATGTATTTAATGGGAAAATATTGAATTTGTCATTCTATGAGGTACCATATAACTAGAGGACTAAAATAAGAATGCGTCAGATATGAGGGCATTGATTATTGGCGTGAGAATATTTATGTCATATGCATAATATGTAGTGAGCAATCTCCAACAGCAAAAACTAGGCTCACATCATTCAGATGAAATGCAGTTGATAAGATAATAAATTTAAGCTGCAGCAGCATGTTAATATATTTTAAATTGATTTTTTGGTGAACCACTGAGGCAGAAGTGATGGGAAACAATATAATTACTTTACACATGCTCATGGAGATGGGATGTCGGCTCTATAAGACAAAATCTTCACAAAATTGATCTTCAAGGACACCTACAAAGACCGTGCAGAGCCCTCTCATAGGCTTGAGATTTACGAAAAGGTCCAGACCAAAAAGCTATAGAAGTCAAAGTGGAATCATACTAACGAAACGTAGCTACTTGTCTCAAAAGCATAATTTGTAGTGAGACAGTGAGGTCACTGGGAAGGAAAAGTAAATAGAATTTAGCATAATATTCTGAAGGAATTTAATTCCCTGATACTTATAAAAGACTAGTCTACTGCTGTTGAATTCCTTCATCTTAGTTCAGTTTCATGTGCATATTTTTCTCATATTTCGACATAGAGCTAATTAGTTGTCAGTTTGTAGCTCAACACCTGATCTTGACTATGACCTTGCTACCAGCAGAGAGTGCGCAGAACCAGGCTGTCCTCAACTGATATAAAAAAATAATTACATGATAATGGGAAGGTATATAATTTCCAAAGCCGTGAAACTATAAATCTCTGGTCAGGTTTGGGGAGTGTGAGGAAGGCAGAGCCGGCAGGTCCCACCCCTGACGCCTTGTGAGGATGAAATGGGCTAAGAGCTGCTTGTGGTCTTTTAATCTCCGTGTCACCATCTTCCTCCCTAGATGGTGCTGTTGTGAATGAATCCTCACGCTAAAAGCTGGATATCTCAAAGAATGTATGCATAGTGACAGCAAACGGCAGCCAGATGACTTCTTTTCATTGCTAAATGACTTTCCTCAATACCAGCGTTCAGGTATGCTTAATTGTATTTTGTGTTGAATGTTGAGTACGATTATTCTTTCCTTCTTTATTGTCAATGTGAATTACAGAGTAGTTACAGTTTCATACATAAGGCAGTGAGTACATTTCTTGTTCAACTTGCTACCTCCTCCTCACTTTTCCCCCGCCTTCCCCTCCTCCTTCCCCTCTCCCCTCATGAGTTGTGCAGTTGGTTTACACCTAATGGTTTTGTAAGTATTGCTTTTGGAGTCGTTTATCTTTTTATCCTTTGTCTCTCAATTTTCACATTTCCTTTCCCGTCCCTAGTTCGAATACCAGTATATACAGAGTATCCACGGTACTCAGATGAGATACAGCAATAGCGGGGGTACAACTAAAGGGAGGGAATGCGAGAGGGAAAAAAAGGTTACGGTTTCACATGGCATGTTGAAAATAATTACAACAATGATATAACACTTGTTTCCATAATGTGGAGTTCATTTTTCACTTAGCATCATCTTATGTGTTCATATGGTCATAACTGTTGTGCTACTGTGATCTCTCTTATGACTAACCTGAACATGTGCTAATTATTCCCTGTGAGGGAGACCGCAGAGTCCATGTTTCTTTGGGTCTGGCTCACTTCACTTAGTATGATTTTTTCCAAGTCCTTCCCTTTCCTTACGAATGGGCAATGTCATTCTTTCTGATAGAGGCATAAAATTCCATTGTGTATATGTGCCACATTTTCCTGATCCACTCTTCTACTGAGGGGCATCTGGGTTGGTTCAATATTGTAGCAACGACAAATTGTGCTACGACGAACATTGTTGCGCTGGTGGCTTTAGTGTGGTCTTGCTTGTGGTCTTCTGGGTAGATGCCCAACAGTGGGGCTGCTGGGTCATAGGGGAGCTCTAGGTTTAGCCTTCTGAGGAATCTCCACACAGCTTTCCAGAGTGGTTGAACCAGCTTACATTCCCACCAACACTGTAGTAGGGTTCCCTTTTGGCCACATCCCCTGCAGCATTGGGTATTATTAGTTTTGCTGATATTGGACATTCTTACTGGTGTTAGGTAGAATCTCAGTACTGTTTTGAGTAGCATTTCTTTTATGGCCAGTGATGTAGAACACTTCTTCATGTGTCTCTTGGCCATTCTCATTTCCTCCTCAGAGAAGTCTCTTTTTAGGTCTTTGGCCCATTTGTTGAGGGGGCTTTTGGTTCTTTGAGGATTTGTTTTGGAGGAATTTATTTTTTTGACTTCTACGTATAGTTTGGATATGAGGCCTTTTTCTATTGTATGGCTGGTAAAGATCTTCTCCCAATGTGTGGACGTTCTATTTATCTTGACAGCTATGTCCTTTGCCCTGTAGAAGCTCTGCAGTTTCATGCAGTCCCATTTGTCCTACTTTTTTTCATTTGTTGAAATTCTGTGCCTTTATTAAGGAAGTTTCATCCTGTGCCAAGGAGCCCAAGTGTTTCTCCTATTCCTCCTTGCAATGTTATTAGGGTATCTGATTTTAATTCAAGGTCTTTGATCCATTTGGAATTTATTTTGCTGTGGGGTGTTATGTAAGGATCTAGTTTCAGTTTATTACAGGTGTTGAGCTGGTTTTTCTATTACCATTTGTTGAAGAGGCTGTCTTCCATCCTGTTTTTAGCTACTTTATCAAAGATTATGTAGCCATAGGTCTGCTTGTTCATTTCTGGGTCTTCAGTTTTATTGCATTGGTCCTCAGGCCTGTTCTTGTGCCAATACCAGACAGTTTTTATTTCTATAGCTTGGTAATACAACTTGAAGTTTGGTGTTGTAACTCCTTCAGCACTATTCTTTTTACTTAGGATAGCTTTTGCTATTTGGTGTCGTTTATTGGTCCATAGAAATTTCTGGATTGCTTCCTCTATGTTGTTAAAGAATAGTGTTGGGATATTGATGGGTATTGCATTGCATTTGTAGATAGCCTTTGACAATATTGCCATTTTCACCATGTTGATCCTCCCAACCCAGAAGCAATGTGAGGTTTTTCCATTTCCTTAGTTTTGCTTTAATTTCCTTTTTCAGGTTTTTAAAGTTCTCATCATAGAGGTCTCTGACTTCTTTGGCTAAGGTATTTGCTAAGTATTTTATGGTTTTTGAGGCTATTGCCAAAGGAGTTGCTTTCCTGATTTCAGCCTTGCTCTTCGGGTCGTTGACATGGAGAAAGGCCATTGATTTTTGAGGATTTATTTTGTATCCTGCTCCCTGGCCAAAGTGTTGGGCCACCTCAAGTAACCAGGAAGTAGAGTCTATTGGGTTCTTAAGATACAGGGTCTTGTCATCTGCAAAGAGAGAGTTTGACTTCATCTTTTCCTATTTGGATCCCCTTTATGTCTTCCTTTTGCCTTATTGCTCTGGCTAGGCAGTCCAGTACTATGTTGAAAAGGAGAGGAGTGAGCAGACAACCTTTTTGTGCTTCTCATTTTAAAGGAAATGGCTTTCACTTTCACCATGAAGTATAATGCTTGCTGTGGGTTTGTCATAGACAGACTTTATTTTTTCAAATTTATATTATCAAATTGATGTACAGAGAAGTTACAGTTTCATACATTAGGCATTGGATACATTTCTTGTACTTTTTGTTACCTTGTCCCTCATACCCCCCCGCCCTCCTTCTCCTTTCCCTCCCCCCACCCCAAGGTGTTCAGTTCACTTATACCAAACAGTTTTGCAAGTATTGCTTTTGTAGTTGTTTGTCTTTTTTTACCCTGTGATGGACAGACTTTATTATAGTCAGAAATGTTCCCTGGAATCCTAGTTTCTCCAAAGCTTTCATCATAAATGGGTGCTGGATTTTATCAAATACTTTTTCCACATCCAGAGACATAATCATGTGATTCTTGATTTTGCTCCTCAGTATGGTGATTTAACATATGTTTTGCATGGTAAAATGGCTAGTAGTGGCAACCAAATTAATACACCAATCTTCTGACACAGTCATACTTGAAAAACAGGAATTTCTAAACATTTTCTGAATAATTGTCTTAATAATGACCTATCATAAGCAAGGGAAACCTATTAACCCAGAAATCATTGAAAGCCACTTCTGTCCTCCTTACTTTTTGGGGGTGACTTTCTAGAGTGGTATCTTCCTGTAAATATATGTGTACTTCTATAGGATGAAATTGTTTGAAACAGAAATTTTCTTACAAATACTGATGGTAAAAATAATATTTAAAAGAAATTAAATTTTATTTTATAGGTATTTTTTAAATAGTCCTACTTTGTTAATATAAAGGAATGATTTGGCATTTGCTTTTTGGATTTTCACAGGTCCATTAAGAGACTGGAGGAGGACAAGTGGATTCCTCATTTCCAGAGCCAGTAGAGCAGAGTCTGTCCAACATTTTTGCCCTAGTGTTGGAAATCATACTTCCTGTGAACCCAAAAAGTGTTCTTCCAAGAGAAGAGGTCGTGGTACCTAGGCTCATACACACAATCTTCCACTCTGGAGGACTGCGCACAGCAGGTTAGGTATGTTCACTTTGAGTCTCATGTCTGCTAGATTTCTTGATATTGACTTGGGGAACTATTGAGAACTAAAATAGATTGTGCATGTCAAGTAAAGATCAAAATAATCTGTGCTTAGATAACAGCAACAAGGCTTTGTCAAATACCAGATAGCTGCTGTTGTGTGGTTGTATGTCTCCTTGTTTGAATCAGTTCTGAGAAGCGTGAGAGAGAAGGGTCTTATTTCAGTCTCCCTGAAGGAGATAACCTTTTCTGTCAGCACCATTTATGAAGAGGCTGTTTTTTCTCAAGGCTTTGTGTTTATCTCCATTGTCAAAAACGATATAGCTGAAGCTGTGTGCTTTATTAATTTTTTATAGAGTGTCATTGGTCTTTGGGTCTCGTTTGTAGGATTTTTATTTGCAAGGAGCACACTTGTTTGGTTATTATATCTTAGGAGCCTGGTATTATGATACATCCACAATTGCATTTGTTGTTCAGAGACTTTAGTTCTCTTCCATGAATTTTTGGAATGACTTTTTATTTCTATATAGAATGGCATTGGGGTTTTGATGAGTATTTGTAAAAATAAGTAAGTTGCGATGCTTGGCAATATTGTCATTTTCATGATTGAATGATGCCATTCCATGGTCTTGGAAGATCTCTCCATCCCTTGATGTCTTCTTCTATTTCTTATGTCATTATTTAATAGACTTTATTATTGATGTCTTTTAATCCCTTTGTTAAGCTTATTTATGGGTGTCTAATTGTTTTGGAAGTTATTGCTATTCTCAATTTCTTTGTCAACCTGTTCATTATTGGACTATAGAAAGATTAGTGAGTTTTGAATATTGAATTCTCTATCCAGCTGTATTTCCAAAGATGTTGATCAAACTAACTAGTATTTTGGTATTGTCATTAGGATCTGCTAAGTAGAGAATGGAAAGTTTCTTTCGAGCAAAAGATTCATTAACTTGAAATAAGTGGTTAAATATTTAGGAAAAGATAGATACAGGGCACATTTCATTCAAGTACAATATATGCATGGATGAAATACCATGGTGAAAGCCTTCTGATAAGTAGAGTACACTTTTAAGAAGTGACTGACTGAGCTATAAAATCTTGTCCAGCGTGTGGAGATGGTAAGAGGAAAGAGAGTGAATGGAGAATATAAACACTTGATCAAAATATGTTACATACATGTGTAAAAACTTAAAAAGGAAATGCATTAAATTTAGTTCAGGAAGCAAGTGTGAAGGACGCAGGAAAAATGAATAAGGTACATTATAGGCATATATGAAGTGAAACATAAGTGAAACAGCCTTTACAAGTAATTGATGTTAAAACTGTGCGGGGAAAGAAAGCAGTTTTGGTGAAAACCATTGACTTGCATTGAAAATGCATTGAATATATAATATAGGTTGTATTGTGTATACATTAGTGAATACTCACAGCATAATTAGTATAGAAGTATTCATTTTAATGTTAAGCAGATTAAGTAGCATTATATATGGATACTTTTTACATAAAGTGAATGTAGGTTAATTTTACATGGGTGACATTTTCACAACTTTCTTCAAACTGTCTTAGTCTCTACATCCTTATGTAAGCTCAGATTTCATAAGCTGTAAAGTCATTTCCAGGATGATATCTCTTTTTGAATTCAAATAATAGATGTCATATTTGGCTTATTTCAAGATATGAAGAAGGAAGAATTATAACTCGTGGACTACCAGGAGGTATGTTGCCAAACTTTATAAATTAACTTAGGTCTGTTGATATTCTGAAACAAAGCAATTAGCACCCCTTCTTTTTATTTGGCCAACAGACCTACAACATATAATTAAAATTCAAATGGAAGGGATAAAAACCAACACCCCTCCTGTAGACTAACTTCCCACGTGTCTTTCATCACTGTAGTAACTATCAAGGTTCATGTGCATTTTCTTTGGTGACTCAGCACTTTCTTCGCTTGTCATCTCTTGAAACTCTCAGACTATTCTTAGCAAATGAAGGCATCCTCCACTTCTTAGTCAAATGTCTCCAAATATAAGTGTTTACCTTTTTATGTGTTTTATATTCATTTATTTTTATTTTTTTATTCTTTGGCCAGTCCTGGGCCTTGGACTCAGGGCCTGTGCACTGTCCCTGGCTTCTCTTTGCTCAAGACTAGCACTCTGCCACGTGAGCCACAGCGCCAGTTCTGGCCACTTTCTGTATATGTGGTGCTGGGGAATTGAACCCAGGGCTTCATGTATTTGAGGCAAGTACTCTTGCCACTAGGCCATATCCCCAGCCCCGTGTTTATCTTTTGCACTCATGAAATTTCCAACTACCTTGGTATGAAAGGCAAATATTCAAATTAAGTTTATGTACATCAACTTATTCAGCCTTGGTGCTTTCTACTTACCCTTCGTTGCTGTAACTCTAGTCAGTGTGAACTACTTACAATGTCTAGCAATTTGTATGACTTACTTCCCTCATTATCAAAGTTCAGTTATTAATGTAATAACTACAACAAAATGCATTCACATTGGCACAAAACTGAGAAATACATCCCACCCTTGTGCTCAAGTACCTTTATACTTGTTATGGTAAGTATAGTTCTGCCTGGAAATCACCCGTTGATCTCATTTTCCAGAAGCAAGGAAGAGATTGATGAAGAATGGAGTATATCGTGATCTTGAATTTCAGTGCTTGTGTAAGTGGTTGAATAAATGGTTGCTGAGTTAATGAATAAATCCAAATATATAGAACCTTCACAGTTAGCCACATAATAATTAGTCACCAATATGGTTTAATTACATTTGAATATCATTTTGTATTGTAGTTCTCTCTCTCCTTCTGCCATACACATAACTTACCATACCCCTGCCCATAATTTTATTCTTATTAACATTTATATAATCCTCCATAAGTTTACTAACACATGCTTACTTAACTAAAAGTCTTTGAGATAAAGACTATAATGCTTTCATGTTTTGTTTTGTGTTCACCTAATATAGATTTGAGTCTGGGTCTGCTAGAACTTCTGCTCTATGATGTACTATTGAAGTCAAGATTCACATGTGGAAACTGATGATAACATGGCATTTTTAAGGAGAATGTATAAATTAGGTTCATAAAAGAAAATTTATGTTATAACAGAAAACTTAAAAGATAATGTTATTTCTGAATGTTATTGGAATTATTCTTAGTAGATGAAAGATATAAAATGTTGTAAAAATAACATTTCTAATAATATGTTGCAATGAAAAGTTTTATACTATTTTGAACTGCTTCAAAACAAATCTTCAGGTAGATGTTCTATGCAAAAATGATTATTACTTGTTCTGTCAAAATGCCCATTGTTTAAGTAGAACCTAAACCACAAAGTTGACATTAATGCTTTAGTGGAATTAAATATCAATTCTGTGATAACAATGATGTATTTTCCTTTTGGTTTCATTTGATATATATTGAAAAATAGTTATGTATTCACTTAGTGAAGATTTATCTACTTAGAGCTAGGAGGGCACTCTGCTCTGTGCATTTTCCTGCTTCAGTTTGCTGAGTAGCAGGGATTCAAGGTGTGAACTACAACACCAGGCTAAACTTCAAGTTTTGAACTAATATTTGGTTTTTGTTTTTGTTTTTGTTTTTGTTTTGGGCAGTCCTGGGCCTTGGACTCAGGGCCTGAGCACTGTCCCTGGCTTCTTTTTTGCTCAAGGCTAGCACTCTGCCACTTGAGCCACAGCGCCGCTTCTGGCCGTTTTCTGTATATGTGGTGCTGGGGAATCGAACCTAGGGCCTCATGTATCCGAGGCAGGCACTCTTGCCACTAGGCTATATTCCCAGCCCCAATATTTGGGGTTTTTAAAAATTATCTTCAAGTTTAGGAGATTCAGATACATATCTTGATCATCATAGAAGACATTTTAAGTTGAATCACCTCTTCAAAATTCTGTCCCCACTTACCCAGGAGGAACTGTCTAATATGATTTCTGTGTTCCACTTTCATGTGTATACACTGAATATGAATGTATTTGCTCATTATTTCTTTTCACTTTATTGGGTCAGTCCTCATTTTAGCTTCCAACTCTTGCACCCTTCCTCTCAAAACATGTTTCAGGTATTGATACTCATGTTGCCTAACTGGTAATTATTCAAAAGGATTAGACCATGGAATCTCATTCTTGTGAAGACTTTAGTAAGATTCAACATGCAATATAGTTTTTTAAAGTACATCCCTTTCTCTACAAATATCATTCTGCCTGACAGATGAGTAAAATTTGTGTGTGTGTGTGTGTAGGTGTGTGTGTGTGTGTGTAGGTGTGTGTGTGTGTGTGTGACTGTGTGTATGTCACATTCTGTTGATCCATTCATCCATGAAGCACATCTGGGTTTATTTCCATAGCTTATTTCTGTTGAATAGTGCATCAGTGAACATGGTTGTGTAAGTAGCCTTGCTCTATCCTGATTTGTAGTCTTTTGGGGTAGTATTCCTGGATCATGGAGACATCCTATGTTTAGGTTTTTGAGGAATCTCCAAATATTCCACAATAGTTGAACAAGTGTATATCCCAGCAGTAGGTTATGGTTAGTTATCTCTCACACCTGTGCCAGGACATGTTGGTAATATCTTTGGTGATGGCCACTCTAACTGGAATGAGATGGATTCTCAATGTTGGTTGAATTTGGATTCTTTTATGGCCAGGGATATTGGGCATTTCTTCATGTGTCGATTGGCCATATGTATTTCTTCCTTTGAGATGTCTCTTTACCTCATAGGCCCATGTATACATTGAGTATTGATTCTTACAAGGTTTTGTTTCTTGAGTTCTCTGTATTATTCTGGATATTAGGCCATTGTCCAGCATTGACCTGGCAAATGTTGTCCATTCTGTAGGCTGTCTTATGAGGTTACTAGCAGCCTCCTTTTCCGTGCAGGGGAATTTTAGGGGATGGAGGAAGAGGGCAGAGGGACAGCCGGGCACTAACTGAGCTCTCTCCAAGTGAAAGTCCACAACTAGAGAAGCACATCCAGGGAGCCAAACCAGTGCAGAGATGCAGGGCAGAGAGGAAGCCTGCTTAAGAAGACTGATTTGAGCACAGGCCGCTCCAGAGGCGGTGACAGCGGTAATGCAGCCAGAGCAGCAGACAAAACCAAGATATGAGCAATGGGAGAGAGGGATGGAGGGAAGGGGAGAGGGAGGGAGGGAGGGGAGGAGAGAGGGGAGAGAGCACTCACTTTCCATTCACCTCCAGTGCATGTGGAAACCTGGCTGCAAGCCACAGACAGACACAAGTCGCAGATGGACCAAAAACCCAAGGGAAAGCGTGAGTTCACCGGGATAGACCCCCTCAGTCTCCCGCCCAGAGCAGCCTTTGGAAGGCAGCCCTTCCCCTCCTCTGGAGATGGAGATGGCGCCCAGCAACCCTGCCAGAGCAGCCAGCAGGAAACCTGAGGCTGAGTCAGCAGCACCCATTTTCAACCCAGTAAAGAGATCTGAGGAGGAAAAGCTGTGCCCAAGGCAGGATGTGCTCCCCCAGGGCAGGATGTGCTCCCCCAGGGCAGGATGGGCTCCCCCAGGGCAGGATGTGCTCCCCCAGGGCAGGATGGGCTCCGCCAGGGCAGGATGGGCTCCTCCAGGTCAGGATGGGCTCCCCCAGGGCAGGAGTGCTCCCCCAGGGCAGGATGGGCTCCCCCAGGGCAGGATGGGCTCCCCCAGGGCAGGAGTGCTCCACCAGGGCAGGATGGCCTCCCCCAGGGCAGGATGGGCTCCCCCAAGCAGGATGGGCTCCCCCAGGGCAGGATGGGCTCCCCCAGGGCAGGACGGGCTCCCCCAGGGCAGGACAGGCTCCCCCAGGGCAGAAGTGCTCCCCCAGGGCAGGACGGGCTCCCCAGGGCAGAAGTGCTCCCCCAGGGTAGGATGGGCTCCCCCAGGGCAGGAGTGCTCCCCCAGGGCAGGACGGGCTCCCCCAGGGCAGGACGGGCTCCCCCGGGCAGGATGGGCTCCCCCAGGGCAGGACGGGCTCCCCCAGGGCAGGACGGGCTCCCCAGGGCAGATGTGCTCCCCCAGGGTAGGATGGGCTCCCCCAGGGTAGAAGTGCTCCCCCAGGGCAGGACGGGCTCCCCCAGGGCAGGATGGGCTCCCCCAGGGCAGGACGGGCTCCCCCAGGGCAGGATGGGCTCCCCCAGGGCAGGAGGGTCTCCCCCAGGGCAGGAGTGCTCCCTTCCTGAGGTAAGGGCAGATAGAAGCAGCCCTACCCTTCTGCAGAACTCAAGGGTTCCAGACAGGACTCAACAACCCCCCACCCTCCACACACACACACACCCCACACCCCAGCTCCCCTAGGCCACAGGAAGGCTGACACCCCAAGACAGCCCTACATGCACCATCAAGAGACTGCTTAGTGCACACAGGGGAACCTGTCCAAGCTCTCCCAAATCAATGCAAAGAGTCTCTTTTCTAATGACAGGTCTTAATGTCTGCTTGTTTCATTACTTTTATTTTCTCGTTTTCCTTACTTTTATTAACTTCACTTTTTTCTACTTCATCCCTAGATACACAGCCAACCGTGTTTGCGCAGCCTCCTCCTTCCCTGTGTACCTTCCTTCCTAACTCCGACTCGGTCGCTCTGGTGAAGCCCAGCGTGGCCGCATCGAGCTTCTGCAGCTCACAGAGTCTCAGGAACTTTTCAGCTCAGGCTGGCCTGGAACCGTGTTCCTCCCGAATTCACGCCCACTGTGAGGATGATGAACCAAGGGAGCAGCCCAGACGGTGGGTGATAAGGAGTCTGCTGTGTCCGCCTGGGTTGGCATCAACTTTGATCACACAGATCTCAGACGCCTATGGAGCTACCAGAATTTCTTCCTCAGTGAACAGGAAAGCTTACGTTATTAGAAAATTATATGGAATAAAGTCAGTTTAAAATACTGTAAAATCGAGACCATCCTTCCCAAAAATATGCTCTATTGAGTTATCAAATTCCTGTCTACAAATTTTGTAACACATTCATATTTTATAAACCTGGAATTAGAAGTAAGCAACCTTTGATTTCCACCTGAAAATACTTCAAAGACCAGATTGAAGGCAATTGTTTATGAGATGAATAATAATTATATAGTTGGGGTTTTTTTGGATAAAGTTTGTGATCTATTTCCTTAACAAGACACACTTATACTTTGGTCAGAGTGATGGCAATATTGAAAATACAACATGAAAATGCATGCTGTAATTTTTTGAAAGCAATAAAAATTTTAATTCTGGTTGTACATGTTTAAATGTTTTCTTCTAAAATTTTTTGGGCTGCTTGGGTTGCTTGATCCTGGATGATCATAGTTCAAAGTTGGTCCAGGAAGGAAAGTCTCCAATTAACCACCAGAAAACTAGAAGTGGAGCTACGGGTCAAGGTGGCAGAGCCCTGGCAAAAGAGCTCAAGGACAGCTTCCAGGCCTGGAATGTAAGCCCTGACCCAGGAGAGGAAGGGAGGGAAGGAGGGAGGGAGGGAGGGAGGGAGAGAGAGAGAGAGAGAGAGAGAGAGAGAGAGAGAGAGAGAGAGAGAGAGAGAGAGAGAGAGAGCTGTATACATGATCACTCCAAAAGTGATACAAATTAAAATCAAAGTAACATTGTTGGTTTAATTTCATCAACACAACATTGAAAATATGTAGAAAAATAGAATTATATACTTAGGCAAGAAAATAGATGATCCCTATGACCAAACATATTATCTTGTTTCAAGGACACCAAGTTTACTTTAGTGACATAAATAAATGTATAGTGTACACACTTGCCAAATGAAATCCACTGATCATGAATCTGAATGAGATGAATTGAGCTTTGAGCCAAGGGCTCCTGTGTACCAGGCTGGCCTGGAAGCTGTTGCACAGCGTGGACCGCCCTAGAACTTGAAGGGTCCCCAGGGCCGTGTGCCCAGTGCTGGAATCACAGGTGTGAGCCATCGCTCTCCACCCAACTTATGACGACGTGATCAGAGAAGAAAAAATACAATCCATTAATTTGACACACTTCATTTTCATAGTGATACGCAATGTTTAAAAGCAAACAAAACTAACAGATATCAAGATGTGACTTGGACTACTACTGTGGGTTCTCTACAAAACCCAGCTGGGAAGGGGTTCCTTTGCTTTACCAGTCCTGGGCCTTGAACTCAGGGCCACAGGAGGGTTTCCCCAGCAATGGTGCACCCAGGAGTGAGCAAGCAGTGGGGTGGGTGGGGAGGATGACACTTGTCAACTGCCCTGGCACTCACGTGCCTTTGGTGGGGGGTGAGGGGAAACCAGGAGAACCGCACACCCCAGAGAGAGAGGAGAGGGCCCAGTCCCAGCAGAGGAGAGGGGGAGGGAGGCACCTTCCTCTCTGCATGGGTTGTGGCACCATAGCCTGTCCCATATCAGTGATAGAGACTCTGATGGACGTTCTGTTTCCTGGGCTGCACTGGAAACACACTCCTCTCAGCTACAGACAGAATCAGCTGGAAGGAGGAGCACACACCACTGCTCTTAGTTGAGAATGAATTTCACGTCAGGCTTTGAAACAGGATCTCAGTGTCAGACTCCCTAGTGACAGGACTGCAGGCAGGAGCTATCAGAGCCTGCCAAGATGGGTCATTTGTAGCTAAGCAAACTGGTGGTAAGATAACATTATTTACTTATTACATCATGAGTTCTGTATCTGTCTACATAGGACTCTCCTTCATGATCCCACTACGTAATGCTTCGTTAAAATATTAAGAATTCAAAATACATTTAATCTTTATACCCCAGAGATCATTTTACAATTTCAACCATTTTAGTGACAATAGGTGGATGGTTTGGGGTACCATGTATTAATCTAATGTTTCTATATTATTATCTTATTTTTTGCTTTCATCTTGCTTCACTAATAAAATAAGTGTGATGAGAAAATTTGGCTTAATGTCCAGAATAACGAAAATGAGTCATCAATATTAAGCTGTGAAAGAAACCTGAGAGTAAAAAAATCAAATAATGCATGTTTTGTTTTGATATAATTTGAATTCTAGGGTTGTGAAAAATAAATGGAAACTAAGTACGTAGAATAGGTTAAATAGAATTGACTTAGGCCTCACATTAGATATATTTTTCAAGAATGAATTACTCTCCGGAGTATAGATACATTTGGCTTTAAGGATATTGTTTCCTAAGATGGACAGAAAATATGACAAGAAAGCTCTTTCCAACTAGCTGTAGTGTCTAAAAGGATGGGGACTCTATGACCGTTACAGACGGACCTGCTATACAATCATGGGACAGCTACAATTAAATGTAGAGATTTAAATACTTGCTGATATTATTTTACGGATGCAATAGCCTATCAGTATAATTAGACTTAAATGGTGTAATATATTTTAGAAAAGCTAAATACATAATGATATTGTTTCATTTGTGTTTAACTTCTGAGGCTATCAAGTAGATAAGGAACCAACATAATAGTTAATAATGTTTAGAAATATCAAAAGGTGTTAAAATTTCTAAAACTAAGATAAACTTTTATACAAAGGGAAGTACCTGTTGCGTGTTAGTGTCTCATGCCTGTAATTCTTCCCTGGAGGTCTGAGTAGTACCAAAAGTGGAACTTTGGCTCAAGGGGAACAGCAATAGCTGTGAGCAATAAAGACTTAAGGGACAGCACCCAGGCCCTGAGATAATAAACCAGCATTAACACAAATAACAAGAAAAATAAAGATGCCCATTGTGCATATGCAGACGCCTGCAAACACAGCCCTGGGGAATGAAGGTTATCGGTGTGAGACTAAGCACAGCTAAATACTGAGACACCAAATGAAAACGGAAGAAAAGAATCAAGCAGAAAGAAGCACAACAGGATGATAATCTAACCAAGTCAAAACCAACAGAGAAAAAGAATCCATCATGAATGACAGTCTTTGAAGTCATTCAATATTCCCATGGATCTAAATTAAGTCAGTTATGTAAGCATTATCTTAAATTATGCTTGACATTTCCTAATGGTGCTCTCATAAGAAAAAAATCTTCAGGGTGCTAGTGGAGTGGCTGAAGTGGTCAAGAGCTTGCACACTGAATGATTATGTGTGTATATAATTGTGTGTGTACATGTATATGTGTTTATATATGTATATATATGCCCACATATTTGGGCTTGATAATTTATATAAGACTCCAGACACTCACACAGTGAGGCCAAAAGTGCATAGCCTAGTAGTGTTTGGTCAAGGCTCAATAATTTTCTATAAATCAACTCCAAGAAAAGGAAACAGGACACATCTTTAGTTGCCATTGTTGTTGTGTTTGTTTCCTTTTCCTGTAATCTTGTTTGTTAGTTTGTATTTGGAGGGTAAGGGAGAGCACAGAAAAGGGGGAACAAGGTTGAACAAATCAACAGTGACACTCACTAGACACTGTGCGGTGGGAATGGGAGGGAAAAACCCGAAGAAAGTGAGGGAAGGGGAGACCTGGTTCCAAAAGAGTTACATTCCTTGCTCATTTCCTTCATGTAACTGTAGCCCCACTGTGTATCAATTCTACAATCACAATAAAAAGAGAAACATAAACCCCTGACTTGAAATCCTAAGATCATCCAAAATATTGATACTAATATGTTCTTGAGTTTATAGATTATATCTATTATACTACTGTTAAAATATTATATGCTTTGTACTCTATGTAGCTTTAATATCTGTTAAGTCTTGCTTCTGATCCCATCAGTGATTTTTGTCCTTTATGTGAAAAAAGTAACATTATTATAATTTCTAATTAAATTCCCCTAGAGGAAAGTATAAGAAATGTATGGGGGTGAATTTTCTCTTTTCTAGGATCATAGAGAAAAGATTTGCAAATCAGATGACACTTAAAGAAGCATAGGCCTTCAAAGAAGGCTGAGCACAAATATCATTTATTTTACAGCACTCCAGAAGGTTTCTACAGGGCTATTAGCAAGTAGAAGTAAGCTGGACCATCAAGATAGAGCATCTTTCTTACCATGGGATAAAAAAAAAAAAAAAAAAAAAAAAACCAGCTGTGAGATCTTAGGAGTTGCAGTTCATTAGACACAGTGAAGAGGTGTTCTGAAAGAAATCAAGGAACTGCAGTTTTTATTTAACTCAAATTTCCATATATATATATATATTATTTTTTGCAGTCATGGGATGGGTCTCTCTTACTTCAGGCATTCACTGCTTTTTTGTTTGCATTATTTGTAAGTAGAACTCTGACGTTTTTCTGAGAGCTATCCTTACGATGTGAATCTCTTTCTTACACTGGCGGGGGGAGGCATGTGTTTGTACTACAGTGATGTCCAGCTTGTTGATTGAGATAGTGTTTCACTAATTTTCCTTCTCTGGGTTTGAGTCAAGAACCTTTCCATTTCTGGCTTCTGAGTAGAAAGGAATTCTGGAAATTGCTGCCACAAACATCCCTTCAAGCATTTTTGAAGCTTTAATGTTGTGCATTCCTTAATAGTATAGAGGGGTGATTTATAGAGGAATGATTGAATTTTGGAAAAAGAACATGGCGTTTCTCAGAATAAATATAGGTTTTGGATTTCAAAATCAATGATCTTTTTAGAGAATTTGAAATGTCAGCCACGGACAGAGCACAAACTCTCCATATCAATCCACTACGCAGCATCAATACATTGGACCTTAGTGCCCAGTGGCAAATAAATGCCCTATTCAAATCTCTCAGCCCTTCCCCCCCTCCCCCCAGGTCCTAGGCCTTTGGACTCAGCACTGTCCCTGGCTTCTTTTTGCTCAAGCCTAGCACTCTGCCACTTGAGCCACAGCGCCACTTCTGGCCATTGTCTATATATGTGGTGCTGGGGAATTAAACCCAGGTCTTCATGTATATGAGGCAAGCACTCTTGCCACTAGGCCATATTCCCAGCCCTTCAATTTGGTTTTGATAGGGTTTTATACTTGTATGTTAGCTTTGGATCATAATCTTCTGTCCTCTGTGTGCCAAATAGTTATAATTACAATCATATACCATCGAATTGTGCTCAAATTTTTAACTTTCTGAAGGTAGAGAATGGAAAGTCATTTTAGGAAAAATCTATTAAAACTGATGAGAATTTTATAAGCATCAGAGTTATGCTAGAAATCATAATGTAATGGATTTAATATATCTGTTAAATTATTAAACTTTGTTAATAAGATACAACACCTCACTGAAATAATGTTTAATTGATAAACATTGTATGTCTATTATATTAAAATAACATTTTTCTTCATAAAAATTAAAATACTTTTTGAAGTAATATTCAATTTAGATTTAATCATTTCTCAAGTGTTTCTTGAGGCCACATTTTCTAAGCGATCTATCATCTAAATGATAATGTATCTTGTATCTTTTTAAACTTAAAACTATTAAATATATTTGATTTCTTTTGGAGCCAGAGGAAGTTGGCAAATCTGAGTGAACAGTAGAAGGTATATTGTCAACTTTTATGTGTCAATAGTAGATTGACCTATGAAATAAAGTATAAATAGCAGATGGTTGATTCTACTTGAAATATTTTGATATATATATATATAAAAGAAATAACGATGAAGAATGTAGACATTTCTAAATGTAATTTTCACTTGAACATATAGTATCAGTTCTCAGATTCTGCCCCTTTTCTTACTGGTACAGTGTTTACTCGCTTGTCATTCTGTGCGACTGTCCCCTTACGCTCTGAGGCGATTCATAGAATGCAAGTTATCATTGTCTCTGCTAAGATGATGACAAAAACCCCAGGTCATCTAGCACTATGTAGTTAAGCAGGTACAGTTCAAAATGCTCCCTTGACAAATATCATTTTAAATTGGTCATTTACTGTATCACTAGTATATCCTATTCCCTCAGAAAAATTTAAAAAACCCTTAACATGGACTAAGTGTCTCACATCAAGGTGATTATTTTCAAGTTATTTAGCTTTATCTCACATCTCCGTCCATGTGCTCTAACTTAGCCGACTTGGATTACTTGTCATTGACAGGTGTTCTTCCTCACGTTAGATGTTGGTCCGCACTGTTTCTCTGTTCTGTGGGGTACTTTCTCCTTATTCCTCAGTTAACATACACATCAGCTCCACCACAGAAGCTTAAACACCAGCACTGCGCTGGTGCAAAGGCCCCTTTTTGTGTGTTCACACTTGCCTGGGTGAGACCTAGCAGAATGTGTGTGTCTGTGTGTCCGTTGCCTTTAAACATGTTATAGGGGGTTATAGGGTATAATTGATGAGGAACTGACTGTCATCTTCATTCTGTCATTCCAGTGCGTGTCACAGCACCTTAGCACATGGCTGCTGAGTAAATAATTCTAGGAATTCCTGAGGGGCCAGCTTCTCAAATGTAACGTTGGCGGCGCAGCCCTCCACTCGGGATTCCATCGGAGTCCTTGGTGCCAGGCTCCGCTCCTTAGAAGCACAAGTGAGCTTGCCATCGTTTCTACCTGAACTACTGTGGCAACTGTGTTACCTTCCTCCTGGAACTGTTATCTACTTTGCAAGTATATTTATGCATTAAAAATTCAGATTTACTCATTCTTGTGTATGGCTATCTCTTCTCCTTGGCTCTAGGGCTAAGTATCTTATTCCTCTATCTTGGTCCTGAACGAACCTCTCCGAGCCAGCTACTTCTTAGAGTTGTTATTTTGCAACCGTGTATTGTTTTTAGGTAGTGTAGCTGAGTTATTAGTGATGTATGAAATACCACACAAATACAAAGTGTGCCATTTGATTAGTTTTGTCAAGTTCATTAAAACATTTAACGAGATAAATTAACCAATCTGTCACCACACAAGACTCTTCCTTCCAGTTTAACCTATCCTCCCAAAGATTGCCAAATTGGTGGGCACCAGGGCTTATATCTTTAATCCAGCCATTTAGTTGAAAGTGAATCAGCCACGACAGACGATTTCACAAGACCTCATTTCACCCAGAAGAAAAAACTGGTGTGTGGCACTGGGCTGCTATGCCAGCTATGTGAAAAGCATGAGCAGGATTTCAGTGCAGTGCTAGGAAAAGGGTGCTGGCTAGTCAATAAACAATGACAGAAAAATGGTGACCTGGTCCAAGGGGTAGAGTGTGTGCCAGGCAAGGGCAATGGCCTGTGTGCGCATACAACACAAGAAGAGCCAGGTGGATAAAGTATTACAGAGTGCTTTCCATTTACCTCAATAGCGCATGAGAATTCGAATGCCACGTTTTCTTCCCTAATATAAACTGTTGTTTAATTTTCGCAGCTCTGATCAGCGGTATTTCTTCCACTGCTAGTAGTGTGGACTATCTTCTCCTGTGCTTGTTGCCCTCTGATAATCCTTTCATGGTCTTTTCAACTCCTCTTGCCCTTTTACTTACCAGTTTTTCACTTTTTGTTGGCTTATAAGAGTTGGTTACACTTTTGAGATACCTTGCCTCATCAGAAGTGTCTTCAGAATGAGTTTTCCCGGCTGTATCTGAAGTATTTTACCGCTGGCTGCTTTATAAGTGAGTTCATCCCATCTCCACGCCAGTCAAGAGGCACAGGTGCACGTGGCCGGGCCTGCCTGTCAAGTGGCAGCTGTCCCGCAGACCTTGTTCCCTTGAACGGAAGATGGCTGTCGGCAGGTGAAGGGTCAGGAGCTCAAGCACGCTTGGCACCCATTCCCTCAGCCGACGCCCTCCTGGCCTGTCTCTTCTGCTCCCAGGCCTCCCTCTTCGCCCTTGGCTTCTCAAGGCAATGCTCTGGCCTGTAGGTGAGCTACCCAAGTCTTGCTACCGAGCCCCTGCCAGCAAGGCAATGGGGGATTCAATGTCTACAGTGGAAGATCATCTTTTCCAAGCAATGCTAATAAACAAAATGTGCTCTGGCTCACGTGCGCATGCTCCTCTAAGAGAGGTGACACATTGTAGTCAAAAGTGATCCTTGTGGATGTGTAGCATCTAGCCTATCAATTTCTCCTTCCGTAGCACATCTTCATTCAATCTGAATACGAAATATCAGCCGGACAGATGCTACACATCTCCATATAAAAGGAAGTAGAGTCTGGAAATGCTGCACGCGTGGACACCAAGAAGATTCTTGATTGTTGAAAATAGTTTGCAAGACAAAGGAAGCTTTACTGTTTCCTTGGAGCACTTAAAATTATTTAATTGAAACTTCCAATGATTCATCCCCAGACCTGTTATTTTCTCTCATTATTGTACAGTATATGTCACTATCTCTTGTTTTAACATTTATTTTACCAGGAGCAATACATTCCTAGCAAATATAGAAGACACTTCATTTAAAAATTTTTGAATTATATACAATAGGCAATGTGAGAATTCTTGTGGGAGGGGGGATCATACAAATTTAGGGAAAAATTTTTCTCCAACATCTACTTTTGCAATGTGTGCGGATTTACACACTTGTTTGTCATTTCCTTGTAAAATGATATATTATCTGAATTTTACTAGTAGGAACTAAAGAAAACATTTTATATTTGCATCAGGTTTAGCAAAGGAGGGTGTTCTTTCTCTTCTTGTATAGAGTGGCCCTTTATAGTGACTCTGAAACAAACCAGGATTCCCTCACTTTTCAGAAAAATACAAAACTGAGCTAACAAAACGATGTAAAGCTCAGCTAGGTAGGGTCTTAGGATTGTGTATTAAACAATCATTTAGTTTGAGGCCTTTTTAAAGCTGTTTGATTGCAGCTCCATCTAAAACAGCTTCTAACAATAACTTTATTGGGACCTAACGACAAGACAGAGGATAAGTTTGAAGCCTCATTTAATAGAGAGCCACGTACTTTTGTCTGTATTAAGATCATGGAGCTAGACATGGTGATTCTTGCATGCTTGTAATCCCAGCTACTTGGGAAATGTACACAGGAAGACCACAACATAGAGCCAAATGTGACAGTCAGCACATGTAAATATCTGAAGAAAAAAAAAAAGAAACTAAAAGCAAAAGAACAGGGGCCTGGCTCAGGTGAAAAAGTTCTTGCCAAGCTTTGGCAAGGACTTGAATTTAACCCTCAGTAGCACTAAAGAAAAAGAAAAGTTCATAACAACTCCATGAAAGCAATAAATGGTGCATCATATATATATATATATAAAGTCATATGTTGAATCTAAATCCATTTTTAAAATTTCTTAAAGAATATTTAAAAATTTATATAGCAATAAGGAAATATATACAGGTTGAAGTAGATATTTTCTTAACAATGATGCACAGTGCAAACTAACATATTTGTTAAAATATTTTGTACCAGCTTTAAAATATTTGTCAACTATTTGCTAGCTTTTGACTTGGATAAAATACAAAAGTTTGTAAAACATCTTTGAACAAGTTTTCTTACTAATTCGAAAGTCGGTATGGTTTGTCATCATTAGGACCATTTAAAAATCTCCACAAATGAATTCTTGCTGTATGATTAAAATCACACGGTTGTGTTTGAAGCTTCTTATTAATCTTCAGGAAATATAAGGATGGCGTATAATTTTACACAACATTTTGGATAGGAAGATTAGAATTGATTCTGGTTTTTAGTGTTTGTTATTTAAGTGTGCATGATATATCTATCATGTTTGGTTATACATCGCTCAAAGGCAAGCAAGAGATGGCTGTAAGTGAAGTTCATTTTTTAAATGCAAGATTTCTTAATTTAACTATTTTAAAAACTGTTGGCTGCCACTATGTAAAGTTGGAGGAGTGCTAAGAATTAATGCACATAAATTACAAAAAGAATTGGTACAAGTATATTATTTAACTAATTTATCACATAGTGATTAGGGTAGCAATAAACTATGTTTTATGAAACTTGAAATAAAGATTATATAAGTAAATTAGCAATGAACTCTGTATTTTTACTTTAGAAAGTCACAAACTTTTTTTTTTTTTTTTTGCCAGTCCTGGGCCTTGGACTTAGGGCCTGAGCACTGTCCCTGGCTTCTTTTTTTTGCTCAAGGCTAGCACTCTGCCACTTGAGCCACAGCGCCACTTCTGGCCATTTTCTATATATGTGGTGCTGGGGGATTGAACCCAGGGCCTCATGTATACGAGGCAAGCACTTGCCACTAGGCCATATCCCCAGCCCCGGAAAGTCACAAACTTTTAATATTTAAAACAGAAATACTTTTATTGTTACAAGTTTAATTTATAAAACATATCAATTTCAGATTCTTTTAATTTTCAAACATCCATTTCAGGTTGCATGCTTGGATATTAATCATTTGTTTATGATCAGGGTGGAAAATAGGATTGTGCATGAAAATGTCAAAGTTCTGTGGCATTCAAATCAAACCAAATTCATTCAGAAGTTAAACCAGAGTGTCTTAAGCTGATTCTTCAGTTAAAAGTACTTATGCTCAGAGCTTTTAAAGAAGTAATGTGTATTATTTAGGTTACAGTTGCTGAATCAAATTAAAAAATGAGTATTTCTTGAAATGAAAGCTGTATGAAGTTTTAATAATTGTATTTTATTAAAACCTATTATTATGACCTTTCTTTAACATGTATAAGTCAACTAGATGATTCAGTAATTCACCAAGAATGATATCAGAAATCTGAAACCCTAGAGAAACAGAAACTAAACCAGGTCTTGTGGTGCTGCACCATCTCCACTGGAGGCTGTGGACTTGAGGTCTGGAACTGTTAAGTTTTCTGGGAAATGTCTGGGAAAAGTTCTTGGCATTAAAAATGCATTATTAGCACTTCCAACAACAGTGGACTCTAGAACAAGTCCTGTGTGTTCAGCGCTAGGTTGGGAAAATCTGTAGTGCTGTTTCTCTAGGAGGAGTTTGGTCTTGGCCTCTACTAGCTTCTCATTAGTTCTGTGAAAACATTGAAAAAGGAAAATAACTGGTATGTCATTGTTCCTATAGGAGTCTTAAATGACTTATATATTTTAAGAAATTGCTGTTAACAGTAAATTAAACCTCCCATTAAGCAGTGTCTTAACAATTAAAATTTGTCAGAATGTATCTCTTCTAATATGTTAGGTGCAATTAGAAATACTTACATTTATAGGCTACCTGTGAGATAATAGATATGTTAACTTGCTTAACTGTAATAATCATTTTCTATGGATAAATATATTGAAACCTCACATTGTGCCCCTTTATTTAGATACACTTTAAACACAAGACTGAAATAAGCAAGAAATATTTTAGTAAGCCTGTTAAGGGCAAAATTAAAAAACATAACATCTGTACCAACCAATAAATTATGTGGGCACCATTAAGCAAATAATTCAGAGTAGCAACAGCTAGTGACTATGAGATTGTAGAATTGTTTAAAACCAACAAAGGCATCTCCTTAGGCAATTACCATAGTTACCAGAGTATCAGACATGGAAACCATTTTTGTCTTCTATATCTCCTCACACTGAGAAATTATTTCTTACTTTATGCAAATTGTACTCTCATACCTGTGTTAATCATTTCCTACATCACAAGCTATCTTTTATGTATTGTATAATAAAACCACTGGTTCTCAGGTGCCCTCTAGTGGTAAGAGCAAAGACTATACTGAAAGAAAGCTAATTTACCAATTGACAGATTGCCCAAAGGAAGAATAATAGTATTTGACTTTTGGATTTAAATTGCATTCTTCTAAAAGATAGTTGAACTTGTTACAAATTTTGTTTTAGAGAATTCTGACCAGAAATTTGATAACAATATAGTAGTCTTAAGAAATAAGAGCTTCAAAATACTTTAGGCGACATGTTAATAGACCATCTTAAATGCATCTTAAAACACTGAGTGGGGAAAAAAAAGCTATGCAGAAAGAAAAAAAGGGGGGGGAATGCAACTATGTCAGATGAAACATTAAAGGCATGTTCATTTATTAACACTGTGTTACAAAACTATATTTTCTAGTTAGCTATTAGGTACCATTAATCTCCTGAAACTGTTTCATTGAAAATATGTGTTAGAGACAAATTAATTAGTTTATGTGGAATGATTTGACTCTGACTTACTTGCTTAGTTTATTTGACAATGATTTTCTAATTTTGATTTCTTTTAGATAGAGTTGCTTATAGTGTTCTCTTTCTATTTTACTAGAATCTACTTGACATCTCATTTCAGAGAGTTCAGTTTCCAGTTCATTAATTCTGTCTTCTGTGTGTTTTTTCGATGAGGCATTTAACTGTTCTATCTTCTCCTGACATGCTGCTTGTTTCTGCAACAAAGCAAAAAAGATGTATTTTAAACAATTATAACCCAAACAACTGTGCATTTCTCTCTCTCTCTCTCTCTCTCTCTCTCTCTCTCTCTCTCTCTCTCTCTCTCTCTCTCTCTCTCTCTCTCGTCTTGGGGCTTGAACTCTGGGCCTGGGTGCTGTCCCTGAGCTCTTCAGCTGAAGGATAGTGCCCTACTTGAACCACTTCTGGTTTTCTGGTGGATAATTGGAGATAAGAGTTTCATGGTCTCCTGGACTTTCTTGCCTGGGCTGGCTTTGAACCGGGATCCTCAGATCTCAGCCTCTTGAGTAGCTAGGATTACAGGCGTGAGCCACTGGCACCCGGCTTGTATTTCTCTTTTTATTTTCAAATGAATGTTTGAGTGATTTCAAATATTTGAAAATAGATGCAACAGTTAAAGTACTTATTATTATAAACTGCATTAAACCTGAATTACAAAATATTTAAACTATTCTTTTCTTTAGATATGTTTCAAAACAAACTGAAGTACTCATATGTCTTAAGAATATATTCTACCAGTGAGCTACACCCCTAGATCTAAATCCTTCTGATGTTACTACCCATGTCATCTGATAAAGTATAAAATCAATTTAAATTTTGAAAATTAAGCAATGTCATTTAAGAGCAATATTCAAAATGTTGTATTGCTTCAACATCACCATTTTTATATTCCTCCAAGTAGCTCATTTTACGCCAACTAGTGCTAAAATAATGCTCAATGGAAAAATTATTATGCAAGATCAATATAATTATAATTGTGGAAACGGAAATATTTATGTGGAAAGATATTCTTTTTAGACATCTGCAAAACAAATGAGGGGACTAGATGAAGTACCTATAACACTCATACCTAAAGCATAAATTGACTAAAAATGTTAAGTATATTATAAATTAACCTGCAAAAACAGATTGACTTCTGTCAGTTTCTCCTCTAACTCCTGTTTCGTTCCATCTTCAATCATCTGCTTGTATTGTTCCATTTGACTAAGCTCTAACATATTCTTTGCCATGTGACTCTTGAGCTTTACAATTTCTTCTTCTAACTTCTTTTTATCCTTCTCAAGTGTGCCACATTTCTTTTGGACATTGGTCATAGACAGCAACTCATGCCGGAGAAGTTCATTTTCTTGATGTAAATGTCCATATTTTGAAGACTCAACTTCCATTTTTTCTACAAGACCACTATTCTGTGTGAATAAAAAAAGTATACTTTGGTAATAAAGTGTTTTCAAGTTGGGCACTGGGAGCTCACAACCTGTTATCCTAGCTACTCAGAAGGCTGAGATCTGAGGATCGCAGTTCAAAGCCAGCCTGGGAAGGAAAGTCTGTGAGACGCTTATCTCCAATTAACTACCAGAAAACCAGAAATGGTGCTGTGGCTCAAAGTGGTAGAGCATTAGCCTTGAGGGAAAAGTTCAGGGACAGTACTCAGGGCCTGACTTTAAGCCCTATGATAAACAAACAAACAAAAAACAACTTTTAGATTGAGAATTGTCTAATAAGACCATCGCACACTTTGACACAAATTCTATTACAATAAAGTTTAATGTATAATAGACCACACTGTGGTCTGAATAATTATTCAAAGTAAAATTGTCAGGAGTTACAAAAATTATGATTAGTCTTGAAGGTCATCATGTTTGTCACAAATCATTTGATCTCATTAAATTTCTACAGAATAATACGGTCAATTTTATTTTATTCTAAGAGAAAATCATTTATTTGACAAAAGATTCCTTCGTAATGAATAGCTTACTTGCTATTCTTGTTAAGAAAATCACAGATAATTTACTCTTAAAATTCACTTGAACTACAAGAAAAAAATCAGAATTCTAAGGAAAATCATTGAATTTATTATAAGTTTTAAAGTATTACCATTCGCAGGAACCCAACATTATAAATCAACACGCAGACCATTATTTGGCATTATTCAAAATAGTCAAAAGATTAAAAAAAAAACCCACAGTGCCTTCTATAGAACAATGGGTTAAAGTATTGTATATAAGCCTGGGCTTTAGACTGTCAGAACTGGTTAGTTATTGTGTGTGTGCCTGAACTCAGAGCCTGGATGCGGTCAGTCACTTGAGCCACAGCCCCACGTGCGGCATTCTTGGGAGTTCATAGGAGGTCTGAGTCTCATGGACTTTCCTACCCTGCTTTTGTTCAACCAGTGACCCTCAGATCTCAGCCTCCCGCCTAGGTAGGATTATAGGCATAACCACCGGTGCCTGGTTGGTTTGTTTGTTTATTGTTGAGTCATTAACTTTATGAATTCAGTAAACTGTCCCATAGAGAGGAGCTGCCACCCGACCAGCAACTAGTATCAGCATGAGCACAATAACTATTTTATCAGTGAAATTTTACAGTGTAAAAGATTTCTATATGCTAATACTGGAGTGAGAAAACTTCCCTTTCAGTATAGGAGCAATTAATATGGAAAGACTTACCAAATTTTCGTTTGCACAAACTTTCTTCAGCTGTTCAATTTGCTCTGCTCTTTCTTTTGCTGTATGTTTTAATGTGAGAATTTTAAGTTCAAGCCTAAAAATGTATATTTTGATATGATTATTCTCATAGAAACCTTTAAAATGTCAAATAATTTCTAAAACAACGCATGTAAATGCAGTCAAAACTTCAATGTATATGCTACAAAATTAAAGTGAGTGGAAAAGTGGGTGGGGAGGGATGAGTGAGAATGTTGAGAAGGCTGACATTGATCAAGACACATGGAATTCATAAAGTGCTTTGTCGAATGACAACTCTGTACAACGACTTAAAGATAATAAAATATTTTTAAAATAAAGAGAAATGAAATAGAAGGGAAATTACTGGGATTCATAAACATTTGTTAAGTATATGACTTGATAAATGCATCAAATTCTACCTAGGCTTTGTGGACGATATACAACTTTACAGTATAAAATCCAAGCTATTTGTCGTTCTTTTTTTTTTTTTTTTGGCCAGTCCTGGGCCTTGGACTCAGGGCCTGAGCACTGTCCCTGTCTTCTTCCCGCTCAAGGCTAGCACTCTGCCACTTGAGCCACAGCGCCGCTTCTGGCCGTTTTCTGTATATGTGGTGCTGGGGAATCGAACCTAGGGCCTCGTGTATCCGAGGCAGGCACTCTTGCCACTAGGCTATATCCCCAGCCCTATTTGTCGTTCTTGATTCCTTTCGTTCTTGCTTTTCCAGGGCTGGATTGAATCCATGGACTGTACACCTGAAATATACTCCCAGCCCTAAATTCATACTTCAAGGTGTATATGTCCCCAGCCTTTATACATGTATTGTTATCCTAACTGTTGTAATTATCCTGCTACATTGGTTATTTGATTTGTAAATGTCCAAGGTATTTATACTTTTGCATGCGTTTTTGCATCATCTCTGCATGTTGTTCAGCACTTTTGTGTAGATCCCGTAATTCTTGCAACTAAAACAAAGAAAAATATTTTAGTAATAATTGGAAAAAGTAGGCAGCTTCTGATTTTTTTCTGCTAAAATTTTAATTGAAATACTCATTACCTGAGTCATTTATATTATTAAGTATGGGAATTTTGTGTTACATTACCACAGGTTAATTGACATATTAGAAGTTTAATGGCTTGAGAATTTTAAAGTAACACATAGTATAAACTAACACTTTAAATAAATGCATATTGATCATGATACATATATATGTATATGTATATGTATATACATATTATGGCTATGGGACTGCAGCATATTTTCATTTAAAATTATGTTTTTTCAGACACTCATATTTACAATATTGATGAAAGGAGGGAAAGTGACAGTCCCATATAGTAAGAATTTATATTTTATATTCCTAGCATCATCTCATCAAGGATGATTTGCAAACCTCAAGAAGATAAATGATCACAGCTATATTGCAGATGTTAATAACACAGTGCTTTAAGTGACAAATAGACGTGTTATAGAAAAGTATGACAGGCAGTTTGTTCAAAATGGCCTGCATGTCAGGTCTGAATTCTTGACCCAGCAGTGAGGTTGAGCAAGTTAACTTTGTTATGTTTTAGTTTTGTCATTGTTAAGTGGAAATAATTGCATTAACTCCCTCACCAAAGTATTGGGAGATAAAATTAAACAGTCCAATGTGAGCAGGGTTCTACTAGCCTTAGGGTTATTGTGGAATAATAATAATAATAATAATTGTGCTCTTATAATATTTGAACTTTTCTACAGGTAGCATAAGACTGGAAGGGTTATTCTCTACAATTTAACATTGAGTCATTCTTTCTGCCACTAATAAGGAAAGAGAGGCCACAGAAAACCAGAATATATCCCCTAACTTTCATGGAACTTTCTCCACTTCTGCCCAACAGTATTTCCTCTGCTCCTAATAACTTATAACTTATTTATATTAGAATTCAATGGTGGTCCGTCATCTTGGTGCATAAGGCAAATGATACCTCCTGGATTAGGAAGTTGGAAACTGATACAGCTCTCACTGTGCATGATTAAGCTTTCCAATCTGAAAAGAAAAATACCAGACTACTTGAAGTCAAGGCTCCCACGTCAATCCCAAACCATTCACAGCAAGAGGTCACGGTGGGCTGCTTTAGGAAAGCTTTATGGAGAGCTTTCAGTGGCTAGAATTTGGCACACATCCCAGTTCTATCTATATAAGGAAGGATAGAAAAATATATTAGTTCCATAGTAAGAAATTATCATTTAGTGGAACTGTCCTTTTAAAAGCTTTAAGTTTAAAGATATCTTTCGAATTTAAAAAAGCCTTAGCATGCCAGTGTCTCAAAAAATAAACTTTTAATATCTTATGAGTGATGGAACATCCTAACTGCTGCCATGAAAACACTCCCAATTTATTCAAGGAAAGGGTGATGTGAATGTTATTATATAAAATTACCCCTTGGGTAAATTTATTATACTTGGATAAGATTAACTGACATAGGTAGAACTAAATGATCTGAAAGGAAATTATGCCTTTTTATGCAAGACACCTGCTGAGAAGAGGAGGCGAGGGAGAGACAGAGGAGTTAGATAATGCTTAGTTAGTTAATGAAGAAGTAAATTATGAACCAGCTATAAATAAATAAAAACTGAAAATGCAGAAAGGCTAGCAGGAGTAAAGGCAGAGATAGGAAAATGTGTCTCAGTAAACCAGAGAATAAAACTCCAGGTGAAGGGAAATAAAGTTGTATTTGCCACATATCTTACAACTGAATGTTCAGCGTAGCATTATTGATAACAGCCCAGAAGTACAATTAACCTATGACCCATCCACTTATGAGTGCTACTAGAGCAACATTGCAATGCCAGAAACAGTGAAGAGAGGATTCATTCATTATACAAATGAAATGAAAAATTAAAAAAAAAACCCACCATGTTAAGGAAAAGAAGACAGTCAAAAATAACTAATTATTACTAAAAATACAAATTATGGGCTGGGAATATGGCCTAGTAGTAAAGTGCTCGCCTCCTATACATGAAGCCCTGGAGTCGATTCCTCAGCACCACATATATAGAAAAAAGCTGGAAGTGGCGCTGTGGCTCAAGTGGCAGAGTGCTAGCCTTGAGCAAAAAGAAGCCAGGGACAGTGCTCAGGCCCTGAGTCCAAGCCCCAGGACTGGCAACAACAACAAAAAACAAACAAATTCTGCAGGATTCGGAAGTTTTAGAAATAATGAATAAATTGGTGTTTTCTAGGCCAGGAAATGGATGCTGGCGGTGGAGTCCAGGGGTGGCTTCCATGGAACTTGCAGTTCTTCAAGACATTGAAAAGCACACTTACATGACTCTGAATACACCGAGCCACGCTACCCTGTGTGCCAAACAGGTAGGCGCTGTGTTTATCCACACTGCCTCCAAAGAGGTCTTACAAACCCACTGCAGGCCTGGGGATGTGGCCTAGTGGTAGAGCGCTTGCCTCGCACGCAGGAAGCCCTGGGTTCGATTCCCCAGCACCACATATACAGAAAATAGCCAGAATAAACCCCTCCCCTGAGTCAAACCGGTGGAAGTTCCAGAAGCTCACCCCCAGACAGCCTGTAAGTGTGCGAGAGGAGGAGTCTCCAATCTAGAACACCTCGCCACTGGCTCTTTCCTGAAGGAGACCTTGAACCGGCCACCGTCTCTCGTGGGATGGGAACCGCAGAGGAGCAAACCCCTCAGGAGAGACAAGGCCCTATGGAGCCACGAGTCCTGTCTACTCAAGGGCCCGGGAAGCCATCGCAGCAGCTTCTCCCCCACCAGTCCTCAGTTTACCCCCAGTGGTCCAGTGTGGGAAAGCGGGTCAGCCCAACGTGGATGGTGTGTGTGTCTATTATATATATATATATATACTGCTAGTGTATTCTTCAAAAGCATAATCTATAACTATCCATGTGAATTTTAGCCTAAGTTTCAAAGCTCACTTCTTTCAACATTTGATGTTAATTGCTTTGCTGCATTGTAATCAACCTAAAATCATCTAGTGGCAAAATGTGAAAAAGGTGTCTACATAATATTACAAAACTCTGAAATTAGGATGAATAAAAATTACTTAAAATTGAAACTTTAAATAAGAGTTCGATGGCATAAGGGGTTAAACCAGTGTTTGTGATATTAATAGATTTTTTTTAGTATCTATTCCACTGTGGTTACATGATCCTATGCCTATTCTCTTACAGTACCTTAAAAATTATTACATAGGCATAAAAACCAATCTTGGCTATCAGCTTTTTTTCCATCTGTCAGATAAAACTGGTTTATCCCACGTGAACCATTTTGTGATGTTAGAATACTGTTTAGTAATATATTACTTCTATATCATTGATTAGCATCGAAATTCTCTTTGTGAAAGTTAAACATCAAGCAAAGAAAGAAGTTTTACTTTGGGGAAATCTGAATCAAATTTTGGACATATGCTTTTGGTATATAATCAGACAGCTAAGTTTTTTTTCTTTATAAGAATCTATAAAAAAAGAATTTGTAGTACTTCACATTTTAACCCAAATGAATAAAAAGTAATATAAAACAAACACAAAACTTCAGGGGAAAAGATATCTATTCTCTAGTTTCTGCATAAAAATAATTACAAGTGATATATATATATATATGAAACTGCACAGTTTTCTCTACAAATAATTTAATAAGCATTTCCTTTGGCTAAAACATTGTTAATAAAAATACAGACAGAAATGTTATGCTGTTATTCTGTAGCCCAAATTCCTTTGAAAGTTTTCTTTAATGTTTCAAAAATGTGAAAATATGATTGGATTAAAATTTTACCTCATTCATTTAAAATTTGACCTAAAATATTTTCTAACCGTTTCAGTGATAGAACATTGACTTTACTGTACACCTTTCTATGTCTTCAGACCTTATTCTGTCTAAATAAAAATTAAAGAATTTTTCATAAAAAAAAAGAAAAAAAGGCAGAGGGTGCTGTGGCTCAAATGGTAGAGTGCTAGCCTTGAGCAAAAAGAAGCCAGGGACAGTGTTCAGGCCATACATTCAAGCCCCAGGACTGGCAAAAAAACAAAAACAAACAAACCATTGCCAAAGTTTGGTACTATTCTTATTTCTCTATTTGGGTTATCAGTACTATTCTTGTTCTATATCTATGCTTTTGTAATTTGTCTAAAATGAAAAGGAACTGCCTAATTTATCAAATAATTTGAAAAATAACTCAAAGCATATATATTTTAAAAAAAGAATATTTTTCCTTCATGTTCTATCAAAATACAAGAAATAAATGTATGTAGACCATAGGCAAGGGACATGTATCAGGGATAAAGAAGCTGAAAAGCATTCAAGAGGACCTGTCTTCCCTATTGAAGACTGAAAAAAGAAACCATGAAACAAAACACAGGGCAAGGTAAAGCTCAGGGACAGAACGCTTACTGAAGCATCTATCTATCTATATTTATCTATCATCTATCTATCTATATCATACATCCTATCATTATTTTCCAAAGCTCTTTGTCGTGAAAGACAGGATAACTGGGAGCACACACTGACTTTTCTCAAAGGAGAAAATGGCAAACAAAATATCACCTCTGATAGCTGTTATTTTATGCTTACCTAGCACTGGAAGAAATAACCCAGCCAGCCTACTAGCATACAAATGAGGGAAATCGGTGCCCCAAATAGAACATGTATTATAGTACCAAAGACGATTTGATCATGAAACTATAAATTCCTATAAAAATGCTAGGCCCCTTTGCATTGTACGAGGTCATTCTATATGTTCCCTACTCGGCTGCTAGAGGCGAAGGAAGTTGACTTCAGAACATTGTCCAGTGAGACAGAAACAGCATAGTCTCCACATACACTGGTGTTACACATACATAGGGTTTTCAATTCTACCATACTCTCTTATGGTTCTGGCATATTCTCATATTCTGCACTGAGCAGGATTTTGAAATATGTGCATACGGAAGTGCATACACACAGATTTAGAAACACTACCTCAGAACTCATTTTAGCTTTTGATATCTCCATTTCCTTTTGCTTGGAAAGATGATTTTCCAGAATTTCATCTTGTAATATTCTGGCACTTTGTTCTTCAGAAAGCTTTCTCAGGGTATCATTTCGTTCCTGTAAAGCCTAGAAAAAGACATTTAATTAAGTTTTAGTATCACATCATTTAGGGTAGCCAAGGCATTACTTAAGAGAAGAACATTATGAAAACAGTTGAAAGCTAAAACTCAAAAATACGAGAACTTTTCACTCACGTTAATCAAAAGTTAACTGCAAAATGGCATTTAAATTGATCAAAAGCAGAAACTTCATAAAACCAGAGATTGTATCATACATTATTTCTTTTTAAATGTGCAGTTTGTTTATTAACATAAAGATGCCTAAGTTACATTACTACTAGTGATTAGAGTCCAGTGCTCATTCATAAAATATATCATGATCATCTATTAGATGCCAAGATTTACAATAAAGAATTTCAGGAATAACTCTCCTAGTTTATATTTAAGTAGAGGTGAGGATTTGTTTTTAAATCTAAACAATATATTTATACCTCACGTAACAGGGCTTCAGTCACCAGCAACTTCACACGTAATGGCTTTATGGCTATACTATATGTTATGTGGCTTGTTAGGTGGTAGAGGTCTAAAGCTTGTAAATGCACACGAGGGATGTTTGCAGAGTTATAAAATTACTAAACATTTCTCAGATTGTATCTTCACCAGTAAGAAACATATGACAGGATATATCTTGAATCAAAAGGAAAACGACTATTGATGAAATAAAGTGAGAAATATGAAGTTTTACCCAATACTCATTACCTGACTCAAATCATTTTTTACAGTTTTCAGTTCCTCACTCAGTGTCCTAACAGAGACACCAAGTGTTTGTCTCATTTTAACTACATTGTTATATTGCTCTTCTTTATCTCTTAACTGTTCTTTAATTTTTTCATAAAGCCCATCAATATTTCTTCTCTCTTCTTCTTCTTGCTTTAGGGCAAATCTGCAATTAAATGTGCTTATCTTAAAAGTCATTTTGGTAGAGAATGAAAATTCAATTTATAATCTCACTGTTCATCTGTTAATTTGTTATCTTAATAAAATTCCTATGCTTTTTAAAAAAATTGTCAAGGTTACAGTTTCAAACACAAGGCAGTGAGTACATTTCTTATCAAACGTGTTACCTCCGCTCTCGTTTTCTCCCACTTTCCCTCCACCCCATTACCCCCCCCCCCCACCGGAGTTGTACAGTTGGTTTACAGCATCTTGTCTTGCAAGTATTGTTGTTGCATCTGTTCACCCTTTACCCCTTTGTCTCTCCATTTTGATGTTCCCCTTCCCTTCCCTAGTTCAGTAAACATATATACAATACCCAGGGTGCCGAAATCAAATACAGTGACAACAGGGGTAAAACCATAGGAAAGAAAAACAAGAGAAAAAGATCTAATTTCACATTGTATGTTGAAAATAACAACGATAAACCACTGAATTCTGTACCTTGAACTTCATTTTGCTTAGCATCATCTTATGTGATCATATATACATAGCTATTAAGCAGGCTATTATGATCATCTTTTAGGACTATCCTAGATATATACTAATGGTTACCAATGAGGGAAACCATCCAATCTATACTTCTTTGGGTCTGGCTCACTTCACTTAGTATGTTTTTTCCCAAGGCTTCAATTTCCTTATGAATGGGACAATGTCTCTCTCTCTCTCTCTCTCTCTCTCTCTCTCTCTCTCTCTCTCTCTCTCTCTCTCTCTCTCTCTCTTCGTTCTTTCTTTTCCTCCCTCCCTCCCTCCCTCTCTTTCTTTCTTTCTCTCTTTCCTTTCTTTCTTTCTTTCTTTCTTTCTTTCTTTCTTTCTTTCTTTCTTTCTTTCTTTCTTCTTTCTTTCTCTCTCTCTTTCTTTCTTTCTTTCTTTCTTTCTTTCTTTCTCTCTCTTTCTTTCTTTCTTTCTTTCTCTTTCTTTCTTTCTTTCTTTCTTTCTTTCTTTCTTTCTTTCTTTCTTTCTTTCTTTCTTTCTTTCTTTCTTTCTTTCTTTCTTTCTTTCTTTCTTTGCCAGTCCTGAGGCTTGAACGTAGGGCCTGAGAACTGTCCTTTTTTGCTCAAGGCTAGGACTCTACCACCTGAGCCACAGCACTGCTCCAAAGTGGGGTTGCTAGGTCATAGGGGAGCTCTAGGTTTACCTTTTGATGAACTGCCATACTGCTTTCCAGAGTGGTGGAATAAGCTTACACTCCCAACAACAGTGTAGTAGAGTTCCCTTTTGGACACATCCCTGTTATTAGTTTTCTTGATAATGGCCATTCTTACCGGGGTGACTGGAATCTCAGTGTTGTTTTGATTTGCATTTGTTTTATGGCCAGTGAGGTTGAGCATTTCTTCATATGCCTCTTGGCCTTTCTCATTTCCTGTTCAGAAAAGTCTGTCTTTCAGTCTTTAGCCCATTTATTAAGGGGGCAGTTGTTTCTTTGAGGGTTTGTTTTTGGGGAATTTAAGTTTTGAGGTCTATGTATATTTTAGATGTGAGGCCCTTCTCTGTTGTGTGGCCAGTGAAGATCATCTCCCTATCTGAGTGCTTTCTATTTATCTTTCAAACTATGTCCTTTGCCATGCAGAAGCTTTACAGTTCAATGCAATCCCATTTGTCCAACCTTTCTTTGATTTGTTATGTTTCTGGGCCTTTAAAAGAAAGTTTCAACATGTGCCAAGGAGCCCAAGTGTTTCTCTTATTCCTTCCTGCAATGTTTTCAGGGTATTTACCTTGAGGTCGTTGATCCATTTGGAATTGATTCTGGTGCAGGGTGGTACATAAGGATTTAACTTTAGTTTTTTTTTTTTTTTTACAGGTGTTTAACCAATTTTTCCAGCACCAGTTTTTGAAGAGGTTGTCTTTCTTCCATCCTATTTATTTAGCTCTATTAATCTTTGGTTAGTCTCATGACAATCAAGTATGGGTGCATGCATGCCTTCAATTTTTCATTAATTGAATTTACCACTCGTGCTTGTAGAGCATTTTGAGGACAATCCTCTTGGCTTTTCATTGACTACTCTATGGCCTGTTTCTTTTGAGCAGGAGTAGATTCCCTGACTTGCCATTTTCTTGTGCTTCTTCTTCACATTTGGGAAAGAAAGGAAATCCAATAATACAACAGAACACAATTTTAAGGCATGAACTAGCCCAGACCTGAGTCTTGTAGTTGTACAGACTTTAGAATTTCACTGTCATAGGTAAATTCACTCTTTCTTCAATATAAAAACAGATCAACTACCACCACAGAACACAATTTTAAGACAAAAATCAACCCTGGACCTTGTAATTGCCCTGATCTTGGAGGATCAATATGTTAGGTAGCTATTCCCCTATCTCTGAATTTATTTGTTAGGGAAGGAGTATTGTGACTCAGGGGTTGGATTATATATAGTTGGAACCAGTGAACTAACCTGTCCTTACCTTTAGATCTATCTGAACTGAAAGGATTACTCAATGAACCCCTTTGAGACAATCAAGAACTAGGGATCAATGGACTATAAAGGTGCAAGGAGGAGTGTAGAACCAGCACTTACAAAAGGGATAAGGGAAAATGGGAGGAGCAATTAAGAGTAGAGAAATGGAGGGAATGAAAGGGACAGAGGGATGATGGCTGAGATATAAATCCAGAGAAATGAAAAAGAGAGTGAGAGTAAAAAAGTAAAAAATAAGGGTAAGAAAAAAACAAAAAAGAAATAAAAAACTTAAAAGGTTATGTAAATGTAGGCGAATAATACCAAACCCAATGAGGGTACTGAGCCTGAGAGGCAGAGCTTCTGCTCATGGGAGCCTGGATTTCGTCTGTGCCTCCTGAGGGCGGAGGCCTAAGAAACGCTGTTGGCTACGGATCTAGGGAAGAAATAGAAAACAATTACAAGAGGTTTGTTTTTAAAGAGAGAATAGAAAAAGAAGAAAAAAATATATCTAATTTGCTCATTGCTGTGAGACTATCTTCCAATATTGCCTCTGGTAGCAGACCAAGTAGTAAATATACTACTGCCTTGATTTTTATTTTTATTTTTTATTATTTAAATAGTCTCTGTGATAGATAGTCTCAGTCCCCAAAAGCTGTGCCTCCTGGCAGTTATACTTCTGTGTGATTTCCTCCTAGGGCATGAACTGGACCCTGGGACTTGCCTGGATGGAGCAGGATATGGTAAAAATGAGAGAATAGTCTCTCTACGCTTACAGTCCCAAAAGACTGGCTTCCACCGGGCTGGATTGCTTTTTCTTGGTCTCTGCTTCACTCCCTCTGAAGAATGCCAGTACTGTACCATGGGCTGCCTAAAGAAAAGGTCCCACATGGAGAAATGGAGGGAAGCTTCTGGCCAGCAGCCAGCAATGAACCTCTCTACCCGTCAGCCTGTGGGGAAGTCAATCCTGCTGAAGGCCCTGTGACCTGAACGTGGAAAGCGATCCAGTCTTCCTGGAGCTTTGGGGTAATGGCAGCCCTGGCCGACACCTGGATTGCAGCCCTGCGAGCAACCAAGCCACCAGTACACAGGGGTGCGAGCAACCGAGCCACAAGTACACAGGGATGTCTCGCCCACTGAGAGCTCAAGGTAATGACGGGTTGTGTTTGGCTCACATATTTTGTAGCAATTTGATAGGAAACAATAGATGACTAACAAAATCTCCCTCTCCCGAGAGGAAAAAAAAAATTAAAAACTGATGGAAAATGAGAAAACATTTAAAAAGTTATAATCGGTCAAAAGAATTCTTCATTATTGGGGTGACCTTGTGTCGTCTTTGGTTGGAGCCTCTGATTTCCTGGCCAGGGTCAGCTTTCCTGTGGCATCGTTGGTTTCTTAAGTCATTTGTTTGAGGTGGGAGGAAGGGGGTCCC